>NW_026031310.1:0-331 GCF_019186545.1 Solanum stenotomum
TCACGCCCATCCTCAACGCCCCCATCACGTGTCCTAACAACGTCGTTCCTGCAAAAAATAAATGAATATATTCTTTCAATTACACGATCGAATTTCGACAAAAAAGAGGGATGCAACACGAGGACTTCCCGAGGGTCACCCATCCTAGTACTACTCTCGCCCAAGCACGCTTAACTTCGGAGTTCTGATGGGATCCGGTGCGTTAGTGCTGGTATGATCGCATCCATCATTCATAGCACTCTAAATTCTATTAGACACCTCCTTCCTCCCAACGCCCTTGCCTGCCCCCCGCCGACCTAGCCTCCACGGGCACCGACGCATGACGCCCCCC
>NW_026031311.1:0-651 GCF_019186545.1 Solanum stenotomum
TGGCCAACATTTCTATTCATTTTTTTTCTTCTTTTTTTGACATTTTATCTTTGTTTTGTATTTTTTATTTGTATTGTAAAAAAAAAAACTGAAAGTATTTATGTCATACCTAATTAATTATGCCCTTTATGACATCTATTACACTAATATAGATTTAAGTAAATGGAAATGGAAGATGAAAAGATAAAAACTATTCATTTTTCATAACTATTTATAATTATTTAGCCTATAAAATAAAATAAAAATAGTTGAGCATTTGTAACAAATAAGAACAAATTTCTTCACTTTGGCTCTTCTTCTTCTGACGATGATGATGACTAAGATGTCCATCAAATTTCTAGGTCATGTGACTTTTTTAACAAAAGAGAAAGAGAGAATATCTCATGATTCTTGTGAAGACATTAATGTAAAGAAAGAAATCATGTAACAAAAGTTTCTCCTCAAAATAAAAGACTTTTTGAAAAAATATTTATTCCTCCTACAAGGAGAGAAAATTCATTGTGGTTGAGAAATTTATAAGAAGGCAGATTAGTGTTTCAAAGGGTAAGAAAAATTATTTGGAGAAAAAATCATTCTATTTATGGAATTCTTATCAAATTAGGAGGAGAATAAGCAAAAATTCATTTTGTGATTTGAAAAGAGAGAAAATTA
>NW_026031312.1:0-785 GCF_019186545.1 Solanum stenotomum
GGAAGGAATATTACAAAATACTAATTAACCGTATCTTCAACACAATACTAAAACATAACTATTCTATATTAATCAGTCCACATTCTGCTGGTATAGTGTAGAAACTCTTCGGCCTTGTAGGATCATCGTTATCGCTAACATATCCCGCCTTGAACTTGTCCATACCATACTTCCATAAGAGTGTAGCATATCTATTGCGAAGATAGTCACTCCGAAAACTTATAGATGGAATGCTGATTTCATCGCTCAAATATTCAGCAAAAGCAGCTACATACATTCCACAATCGCTGCAAACAAAAAGTAGATACATTAAAAAAGTGAATTAAATATGTAAGTAAACAAATTATTTTACAATACTAACAGGCTATCACTTTGTTGTTGCATAATGTCTTGAACATATTCCACCTCAAACGAATGTTGTGGACCCAACAGTTCACCAGTTTCCTTGTCTTTGTACGCCTCCATTGATGCCCAATCAGTTCTTCCCGTTTTATCAAAGAACCCACTATCATGAAGATAGTTTGGAAGCATTACAGACAACTTCTTTATCTCTTTTGCATAAAACGATCTACCAGGTGACCTTTATTCACATTATAATTTGGACTAGGAAAATATCTTTGCACAAGCCTACTGGTTTTTGAAGCTGGATAATTAAAATCTTTGACATTTCCTTTACATCTCAAACCAGTAATAATTGCAAAATCTGTGATACTAAATATCAAGACATTCCCTTTGGCATGACGAATGTGAATTTCACTAGCTAGATTGCCCTGCTCAATCTCTAA
>NW_026031313.1:0-695 GCF_019186545.1 Solanum stenotomum
ACATTTTCCTTCATACCAAACACACCCACATAATAACTTATTTGCCATTTGAGGAATGCATTGAATGCGGACTTATCACTAATCCTCAAAGTTCAATTCCATTTTATGATAATAATTTAAATAAACCTCATAAGTCATCTAATTCAATATTTTAGAATAATTGTATATTATAGTCGGATATAATAATTCATCATCACCAAAATTGAAGTACAATTTCAAAAATTAAATATCCAATATAGTCTTAGAATTTTGTCACATATCACACAGACTATAAACATGCATGACGTTGGTGAGAGATAAAATTGACGACATAATTTTTTTCTATTTGAGGTGTATTGCATTAATTATGAATTTATTACATAACTCAAAATACTACAAAAATAACTAACTATACTTTGAAGATTTCACATGATTATCATTTATTATAGTCAAGTGTGATGCAACACAGTCTAACATGATTTAATTATAAATCACAAAAATCAAGGAGTATAATTTAAAAAATTAAATAACATCTTTTTTAGTCTTCGTCGATATAAATTCCATTATATCCCGAATTTACAAATGAATGAAAAGGGAGTTGTTTAGATATAAATAAATGGAAGTGCTAAATGATCAGAAAATTTGGCCAGAATTTGATCAGAAAATTTAAAAAATTATAAAAAAAAAATTATTTTAAAATAAACTGATCTTTTTTC
>NW_026031314.1:0-290 GCF_019186545.1 Solanum stenotomum
TGGTTGGTCTGTGTCATGATTGGATCCACTTGAGTTGGCTTATCGAGTCTAAGAACACGAATGTGCACCCGAACAATGAGGAGGTAGAGAGCCATGTGATTGCTTGAGTTAGAAATGCTTGCTTCTATACAAGTGTCGTTTAGAGTTCTAGTGCGTCGCTTGAGGACAAACAACGAATTTAAGTTGAGGGTGTTGATATACCGTGAGTTTACTGTATTTCTATACATTTCACTTACAAGTTGTGTGTGTCTAGGGCCCTTTTATATTGGTTTTTACGTGTTTTATCATGT
>NW_026031314.1:1190-2360 GCF_019186545.1 Solanum stenotomum
AACAAGAAAAGAATTATCAACATAGATTTAGTGTGATACTATCTAATAGGCTAGTGTCGATTGGTGCGAAGTAATAACTAAGCCAAACATCGATTATGATGTCTAATATGAGGTAAAGGTAAGGGTTAGTAAATTATACACACGTAGCCGGACCAAGGTGCGGGGTGAAATTCTCTAGATGCCGGACCAAGGATTTAGAGATACCTAACTTATCACTTTGCATGTAATACACTAGAAAAGGATTGCTATTACTAGGATTACTGCGTTATGAGATTATGGGGAACACGTATACCCTAGTTATTTCTCTTATCTTGATAACAACCAAAGTTGAGTTTAATTATTGATTGCAATATTACGTATTACTATTTGTTTTACACAAGCACAACCCCTCCTTTTTTATTACCTGTTTCTGGAAATAATTTGACTAATCGAATATAATTGTTGGTTAAAAGTAAAGTCTAAACCATTTTCCTCGTGGGATCGATCCCAACCTACAAGTTGGGTTCTTTACTTGATAATGATCGCTTATGCTTCTGAAAGGATGTGTAATTTGAGCATATCACTGATCGCTTGAGGACTTGCAACTCAAAGGCATCAAGACGCTTATTAACAGCCTGGACCTTCCGATCCATCATGCGCTCCATTCTAGCCTCGGACTCAGCAATCGACTTTTGCATCCACGGCTGGACGTGATGCATTAGTGTGGCCATCTGCGCCTCTAACTTCTGTACTCTGGCCATCGGGACAACCGTCCCTACTAACTGTGGTGTGGACCGGGAAGAGCTAGGGAAAGCCTGTCAAAGGCTAACTGGCTTAGGGATCGGAGTTGCTAACTGCTCGACCTTAGGTAAGGTTGGGTAGGGAGGTCTTCCCACTTCCTCTTCCCGAAATGGGTTTGCCAAATTTGCTTCTGTGGATGCTGGTTTTCTTCAATCCCAGGCAGTCCCTTTTTACTCGTCGACGTGGAAACTATTCTATTTTTTCTTTTAATATATATTGATTCAACTGGATGAGGTGATAGGGGGGATTCCGTTCAGTCTATCCAGCAGAGGCTCCTAGCCAAATACTCTTATACTCCCCCTATCGGGATCATGTACCTGGCCAAAATAGAGGCAAAAGACCTATTCGAGGTCAAGGTCGAGATCTTCACATTGCCTTCCCTCCAAATAT
>NW_026031315.1:0-887 GCF_019186545.1 Solanum stenotomum
CATCAAATAGCTCTGCTCCTCATATGAGTTGGCACCGTGAAAATAGAAGGCCACCTGGTGTCATGTGTCATCCATCTGACGGAGAGGCTTGGAAATATTTTGATAGAACTTATCCAGATTTTGCTGCTGAACCAAGGAATGTTAGGCTGGGTTTGTGTGCGGATGGTTTCACCCCTTTTTCAGTTGGGGCTACACCATATTCTTGTTGGCCTGTGTTTATTACACCGTATAATCTTCCACCTGAGATGTGTATGACAAGCCCGTATATATTTCTGAATTGTGTCATTCCTGGTCCAAGTAATCCAAAAAGCAAGATTGATGTGTACTTACAACCTTTGATTGATGAGTTGAAATTGTTGTGGTCTGAGGAGGTAGAAACATGGGACATTTCTCGTAAACAAAATTTCAACATGCGTGCTACTTTAATGTGGACTATTAATGATTTTCCTGCCTATGGAATGCTATCTGGATGGATGACAGCTGGAAAGTTAGCATGTCCCTACTGTATGGAAGATACTAAATCATTCACATTAAAACATGGCCGAAAGAATTCATGGTTTGATTGTCATCATCGGTTCTTGCCACCTGATCATGAGTTTAGGAGAAAGAAATATGCATTTAAAAAGAATAAAACTGAACGAGATGGTCCACCCCCAATATTAACGGGTGATGATATTTGGGAAAGAGTTCAAAATTTTCCAAAGGTAACTGAGGAACCATTGTACAAATTTGATGGGTATGGTGTTGCACATAATTGGACTAAACAGAGTATATTCTGGGAGTTACCTTATTGGAAGGATAATTTGCTTAGACATAATCTCGATGTCATGCATATTGAAAAGAATTATTTTTGATAATATGTTCAACACTGTAATGGATGTAACTGG
>NW_026031316.1:0-886 GCF_019186545.1 Solanum stenotomum
ATGTATATTGATGTTTGCCATATTCTGTAATTTTTCCTTTTTTTATCAGATTATGGAGTGGGTTGATTATGGTATGAAAGTGGTTTTGGGAATATATGGAAGGAAGGATATTATGTGGTGGTTATGGAGTGATTTGGGGAGTTGAAAGGGTGGGTGAAACGGTTTTGGGAGTAATGAAGGGAAGGGAAATGATTTGAAAAAATGGGGGTTTTAAGTAATGGGGGTCCGGGTCGGGTCAGTCAACTGTAGGGTTTGGACTCACGAGACCCCGTCTACGGTCCGTAGATCGGGACCGTAGATCACAATTATACTAGGACAACTTTAGGGACTTACCTGGGATCTACGGACACCATTGACAGTTCGTGGATTAATCGACGGACCGTCGATGGGGTCCGTAGACCTCTGCACCAAACCATTTTCTGCAAATTTCTTGCATAGTGTACCTGCACATGTAGCAACCAATAGGCTATTTTTTTTACATTTTCTGGACACTTTTTAGACACGGACCCTATATTACTTCTGACCAACACTAAGAACTAAAATACTGAAACCCCTACCTACATTGATACAGAGACGCAAGTAATCAAAGAAAGCTAAACTACGTAATGGAAAACAGAACCCTATTGCTGGCTAGATTATACATGTTGGGTTGCCTCCCAAGCAGCGCTTGATTTAACGTCGCAGCACGACGCAGGTACCTTGATTACTCAAACTTCATCAAGATTGCAGGCCTCGATCACTTCTTGCACAGTTTCAGCATTTCCCAGATAGATCTTGATCCTTTGCCCATTCACCACAAACCTTGTTCCATCCTTATTTTCAAGCTCAACCGCTCCATGCGAGAGCACTTTTGTCAGAAAAAATGGCCCAGTCCACTTGGACTTGA
>NW_026031317.1:0-1445 GCF_019186545.1 Solanum stenotomum
TGTCAGTGAAAAGTGCCTAATAGATACTTATTTTGAACAATAAAAGTGTTCAATAGGTACAAACCTTAATTGAGGTGTTCAAGTGAAATACACAAACAACTTTAAGGGGCTCCGTATGACTTAAGCCTTAAATATATTTTGTTTTAATAAGTTTAAGGGTTCGTTGATACATGGTTAAGTAGAAAGGATTATAATACAAACGCATACAAGTATAGGGATCCATCAGATTATTTCGCCTATAATTAATTCATGATAATTATGATGTTTGCAACGCAAAAGTTTAAATACACATAATTTTTCCTCAAATCCTTTTTCACATTCTTTTCACTATATTTGTGGAAGATATTTTGTAAATAAATAACCCCACTTCTCTGTTTTTTTTTTTAAAATGTTTTGTTTGTCTAATTTTGGTATGATTCATTTAAGAAAAATAAATTAATGTTGTAGTGTTTCATTGAAGATGTGTATAATGTATCAAAATGTTCTTCTATCTTATGATTTTAATGTCATTTAAAAAGTTAAAATAAAAAAGTTCCCAAACGAATAATATCTTTTGAAAAAAATAGATAAAAAAAAAAAAAACTAACAAACTGAAATGAAATAGGTAATTTTTTTAATAAAAAATTATATACATATTATTATTAACATATCAAATCAAATAACACGTAAAATATAATTTAACATAATTAACACCAACATTACTAATATATAACTATTCTTATATTTCTTGGGTCACGACAAACGACCCCTTATTTTATTGTTTAGTGAAGCAATAAACCTATGAGAGGGACTAGGATTTTGTATTAAAGCGCAGGATGCTTCGTTTCTCCACCTGAGAAGGCTCGTATGAAACCTCATCTCTTCATTTCTTTTCTTTATAACCCATCCTCCATACTCTCTCTTTTCCACTCAATTTTCTCTTCAACTTTGAATTTGAACATAAATAGTTGACATTAATTACTTTCTCCAACAGTGTTTGATTAGAAGAAGAAAAATGGGTTCATCACCACAAGGAACTTGTAGCTCACTTGATTCCATTAGGGAACATCTTCTTGATGATGATGTTGCTTTCATGGAATATTACTGCTGTTTCTCTTTTGAAACTACTCAAACCTCAAAAACAGAGTTTGATGGTTTTTTCGAAATTGAGGCAAAACCACATGCTATCAGTTCGAATTCTCCGAAGCAAAGTAACTTCAAAGAACGCAAGCCATCTCTGAACGTTGCGATACCCGCGAAGGCTGTTGTTGTAGAGAAAGTGGAAGTTGAGAGCGAGAAGAAGCATTACAGGGGAGTTAGGCAGAGGCCGTGGGGGAAGTTTGCAGCGGAGATTCGTGACACGAATAGAAAGGGGACTCGGGTTTGGTTAGGAACATTTGATACTGCTGTGGATGCGGCCAAGGCATATGACAGAGCAGCGTTTAAGCTTAGAGGCAGCAAAGCAA
>NW_026031318.1:0-599 GCF_019186545.1 Solanum stenotomum
GGAGTTTCTTGAGCAATTAAATTTTTACACTTGAGAAAATTTAAATACAATCCTCTAAGCTTAAGTTCTTGAAAGGGTGTTTGCTTGCAGTGGGTTCGGACATTCTAATTCGTGGTTTGAGTTTTGAAGTTCTCGGATCCTCTTTTGGTGTGAAGTCGCCTCTGCTCGTTTTCCGCCTCAGTCGCTGCCCTTAAGAAGGTGACACTCCTTCCTTTTCAGCGTTCTCCTCACATCTGCTCCCATGTCGATTCGATATTTTTCGATGTCGGAAAAGCTTGTTATGTGGCTATTTGTTATTAATTATTGCCGGTTTGTTAAATGCTTCAACGTGATATATCTGTCCTATGTGACTCCATTATATGGTCGGGTCGAAGTTTTATAGATGCACATCTTATATTTATATTCCTCTGTTAATCTTGGTTTGTCTTCATCGGTTATGANCTGTAGTAGTTGAGAAATGTTTGCAATTTTAAGCTTCTAAAACGGCTTTCTATTCCTTTGATCTCGTCCTTAATGTCGAACCCCCCTAGCTTCCTATTTCATAAATGACTTGTGTGAAATTTTGATGTTGTGATGACTGATTTGCCTATGTTAATACT
>NW_026031319.1:0-984 GCF_019186545.1 Solanum stenotomum
TGTAGGATTATGTGTATTAACCTATAGTGTAGAAAATAACTATCGAATAGTAGTTTATAAGTAAGAGGGAAGCTTAAAATGAAGTTGTGGCTAACCTATTTCATACACACTGTTACACTCAATGAGTTGTTCTCCCGCGGAAGTAGCTAATGAGGAATGAGGAGGAAGAAGTTTTTGAGGAAAATCATGTCTTCGAGCGCAGTAGCGAGCCCGACAGCGCTCTAGAAGAGCTGTCTTTTTTTCAGCAGGCATTTGTTTGTAGGCAATTCGGTGCTTAAGATTTTTGGCAATATTTTGTGAATTACTTGTTTGCTCAGTTTGAGCAGCGTTGAGTTGCAGTTTGTTATCAGACATATGGGCGGAAGAGCTCTTAGATATTTCTAGTGAAAGTTGTGAGGAAAACACGCAGTAAACAATTTAGAATAGCACATAATCAGAGCGTAATGATAAAATGTAATATAACTAAGCACAAAGAAGGAAGTGTAACGACGTACATGTGTTGATTCCTTGTTGTTTGAGGCACAGAAATTTGAAATCGAAAGCCTGAGAAAATTAAAGTAGTTGTTTGTTGTGTTAGAGCAAAATAAAAGCAAGGAAACTGTATCGTAAATTTTTGCGTCGAAGAAATAGAAGGAAGAACACAATATACAGGGGAAATGGAAAAAGCTAATAAAATAAAAGTAATATTTTGTTTTAGAGTGTACTTTTTTAAAGAAGAATAAATGGGTTTATATAAAAAGGATGGTATAAATATTCCGAAATAAGCTATACTAACTGTGAGGAATGTTTGACTTTTGTGTAATGCCTAGTCCACTTTAGCAGAGAAGATACTGCTACATAACCAAGGCAACGATACAAAGGAATGTTAATTGTGGAGTGTAGAAGATAGTATTTTTGTGGTTTCCTCGGGCAGAATACATCCACCATTTTGGTCGAGTTTCAGTTCAGATGAGAAAACCAAAAATAATATTTCCTTCGTATCTT
>NW_026031320.1:0-328 GCF_019186545.1 Solanum stenotomum
ATGTTTGTTTTCTGGATTTTTAGTTTTATGGTTTTAAAGGTTTTTAGTGTTTAGCTTTTCTTAGTATTTAGGATTTCTTAGGGTTTAGGGCTTCTTAGAGTTTCATAAGGCTTATGGTTGGGGGTTTATCACTAAGGTTTAGGGTTTAAGTTTCTTAGCATTTGAGTTTAACATTTAAGGTCTCCTAGGTTTTTTGTGGGTCATTTAGGTTGTACGGTGTAGAGTTTAAGTTTTAAAGGTTTTTAGTGTATAGCTTTTCTTAGGATTTAGGGCTTCTTAGGGATTCTTAGAATTTCATATGGCTTAGGGTTGGGTGTTTATCCCTAAG
>NW_026031321.1:0-627 GCF_019186545.1 Solanum stenotomum
TTCCATAAATTAAACAAGTCATTTTATGTCTACATTTGAATTAAGTAGTTTATTGTAAAAGAAAAAATTGAGAAATACTTTGATTCATACCAAACACACTCAATACACTAATTAACAAATTCAATACTCACATTGAAAGAAATTAAAAATGATATTATGAAACCCTAACCTTCAATTAAAGGAGAAGGGCAGTGGATCGACGTCGGGCTCAGTTGGCCGGAGATGTTGCTCTCCTCGCCGGCTGTTGATGTTGATTGGAGAGACGAGAGATATGCCGATTTGTCTCGCCGGTGAGAAGAGACGGGAGGGAAGGAGAAAAGAGATGAGAAGAGGAGGGCGGCGGGAGGAGGGTGGCGGGGGAGGGCGACGGGAGGAGGAGTAGGGCTGCTAGAGAGAAGAGATTAGAGGGATTAGAGGGTTTGGTCTTTTTTAGGTCAAAAATAGGAAGGTTAGTAGATTTAATTTGAGCCATTGGATTAGTTAAGATGAATGGCTAGGATTTGATCTAGGATTCACTTAAAGGATGGACGGTTAAGATTTAAACTAATGTTTCAAAATTTGGACAAAAGGGTTATAATTTCAATGAATGGATGGCTAAACACTACAAGAAACAGGACTTTTTGTGAC
>NW_026031322.1:0-792 GCF_019186545.1 Solanum stenotomum
AATATATCATTCATAATTTTCTGAAATTTTGAAGGAGCATTTTTTAAGCCAAATGGCATAACATTCCATTCAAATTGTCCCATTGGTACGTTAAAAGCGGTTTTAAACCTGTCTGATTCATTTATCTGAATCTGCCAATAGCCTGATTTCAGATCAAATTTAGAGAATATAATAGCATCATAAACTCTATCTAACAAATCCTTTTTATTAGGAATCGGATATCTAATCCATCTCAAAGCTTTATTAAGAGGTTTATAATTTATTACTAATCGGGGTGCCCCCCTTTCCTGTTCGGCATGTTTATTAACATAGAATGCTGTACAAGACCATGGTGATTTGGATTGCCTTATAAGGCCTTTTTGTAATAAAGAGCTAATTTCTTTTTTGCATAACTCTAAATATTCAGAGTTCATTTGACAAGGTCTTGCCTTTGTAGGAATATTATCCTCATTGAAATCATCTTCATATGGAAGACTTACAACATGCTTTTTTCTATTCCAAAAAGCGTTGGGATGATCTCCACAAATATCAAGAGAGAATTGATTGGCCAAGATCTTTATTTTGTCTTGTAATTTGGGATTTTGTAAGATATTTTCAATTTCAATACTATTAATTTCTTGTTTTATGAAATTGACTTGGTTATTTTTTGAAACCAAAAGTTTAGCAGTTAAATCATTTATCATTCTAGTAAATGGTTTAGTGACAAACTCTAAAATAAATGGTTTGTTATTCCAGGTTCCAATAATTTTATTATTATCCCAATAAGTGAGTGGGAAAATATCATTTATAAAA
>NW_026031323.1:0-415 GCF_019186545.1 Solanum stenotomum
TACCATAAAGCATGTGTGTACATGTTTTCAGAGGTTGTTGTATTCAGTGAGTAGAATACAAAACAAGATCCTCTAACCCATCTAAGCTAACAACTCTACCTTAATTTCTCCTCTTTGTTTCGTATGTAGGTTATGATTGTCGCATGCAGCATATACGTGTTTTCCCTCTATAAGGTATTCTGGAGTTTTTGTTTTGTGTTTCATGCATTTACACTTAGGTGAGAAGCCGTATTAGGAACTTCTTTTCTAAGCCTCTGAAAATTGTTTTATATCATACATTACTGGAATAACTTTTTTTCCCTATTTGTCGTCTGTGGAATATTCCAATATGTTCCTATTAGGCTGCATTTCATCCTGATTATATTATCTGTTGCAGTTTCATGATTTCTGCCAACTTGAGTGAAACTATTTGGTC
>NW_026031324.1:0-224 GCF_019186545.1 Solanum stenotomum
CAAGGAGTTTTATGTTTGGAATCGATTGATCTAGCACGCTTATGTCGTACCATAGACTCTATCCTTTAAGGACTATTTATTGGAGCATTTGCAGCTTAATTAAAATATTGGGTCAACATATACATCTGACAAATTATTTGCAACATTTTGCAAATGAATTATCTCTTCAACTTCAAGTTCACATTTTTTTAACGAAGATCTAGATAATTCACCCCACACATAAT
>NW_026031325.1:0-1225 GCF_019186545.1 Solanum stenotomum
TTCTCCTATTATATATAGATAGATAGATTATTGTTATTATTATTATTATTATTATTATTATTATTATAATAATACATTTGTTTTGCTATAAATAAGTAGGTTGTGGAAAGATATTATTATTATTATTATTTAAAAATTTGCACTTTTATTTTTAAATTGTATATCAAAATATTGAATTTTAAAATTCGAATTAAAAACAATTTTCGTGGTAACTAATATGCAATTCAAATTCATTGTTATCCAAATTATACCTTGCCTTTTATTTCTAAATTGTATTTAAAAATAGGAAAATTTAAAATTCAAATTTAAAACATTTTTTGTGGAAATAAACCAAATTCATTGTTATCCAAATTATTTGATGATTACTCTTTTTTTAAAAAAATTTAAAAAAATTTAAATTATTTTTTGGATTTTAAAATTATTGAATTTTTGTGGTGTTGACATGTGTAACTTTTTACTTCTCCTATTAGAAATAGATAGATTTTATTGCTTATAATTCTTCCATTGTCTAAGTTTGTTAACAATAATGTTTAGCATTTAATTATTTACTCTATTTATGCCTTTTTTTTTATCAAAAAAAAAAAAATAACCCCATGAATGCAATTAATTTTTTATTCAAATTTTATATTTTTTAATGATAAGTTTAAGAAGTTAAAAAATAAAAAATTATATAAGAGATAAAAAAAAAAGGAGTTGTAGAGAGTTTATTTTTTCATATATTTTGGGAGTTCAAAATATGCAATAGAAAAAATTATAATTAATAATACTTAAAAGGAAGGGCAGATGTCAACAATGTAAACATAAAAACATGAAGAATTTTAAAATTGTGCATGTAATTATCTTATTGTCGTATTTTTTTTCACAAAAACATGCTAAGAAATTGATTTTTATTTTAGGTATTAGTTGCATTTGTTTTTTATTCTAAAAAGTATGAAATTCTAAATAATTTACTAAAACGTATGTGATTTCACATGTATCCTTTAAAATTGCCGGAACCGTTTAACAAAGTTATTTTTTTATTACATATATTTTATTATTTCAAATTCCTTTTTCTATATAGTTTTTGTAAAGATAAAAATTCAAATATTGATGTTGATAAGAATTGTTGTAACCACCTTATTTCTAAAAGAATGCAATTAACTTTTAATTCAAATTTTATATTTTTTTTAATGATAAGTTTAAGAAGTTAAAAAATAAAAAAAATTATATAAGAGATAAAAAAAAA
>NW_026031326.1:0-201 GCF_019186545.1 Solanum stenotomum
TATATATATAGTGTAATTTTTTTACCGATGACCTCCCTCGAAGCACTGTACATCCGCCCCTGGTATCAAGTATTTTGAAATAAATGTGTAGTGCACGTTTCCATAAATTAGTATGTTATTAAAAGTGGAAACAAAAAGTTGAAAGTTAAATTATCAAAATCTATATATCTATCTATATATATATATTACCTTAAAAGTATG
>NW_026031327.1:0-223 GCF_019186545.1 Solanum stenotomum
GTAGCCTTGTGTTTTGTTCCTAGAGAAGTCCAAATAAGTAGTTGAAAAACTACATATTTCATAAAAAAAAATTCCTACAAATTCATGTATATTATCTATTTCATTAATAGGGAATGCCAAGTTCTTTGCCTAGTTTTCTCCAACCCGCATATTGCTTCAAACATGAGAAGAACCATATATAGATATCTCCACTGACTAACATTTGAATGACATAATGTGTGAT
>NW_026031328.1:0-1209 GCF_019186545.1 Solanum stenotomum
GTACCGATCTGCAGGATTCTACTAGACGCTAGCTCTGTACAAGTGAGACCGACGAACCTGGGGCTCTGATACCAATTTGTCACGACCCGATTTATCAAGTCATGATGGCACCTACTATAACCCACCAGCAGGTAAGCCAACCCGTAACCCGGAACAACAAGTAATGGGTCTGATGGTAGAAATTAAACAAGAGTAGGCAAATAACAATATAAACAGGCGGAAGCAAACCAAAAACATACATACAAATAAAGATCCCTCCAGAACCTGGAAGTCACTAGTACAGAGCTACTACAAAATGAGTACAAGTCCCAAAACTGGACAACAGAGACTGGAATGCCTCGAAAGGAAAAAGACAAGTCTATATATACAGATGGAGACTGAAATAGTACAAAATGCCGTGTGCTCACCCCCGTCTCCGGATAAGTCTACTCCAAGCTCGATCAACGCTGGCTACTAGTGCTCGGACCTGCATTACAAAATAGATACAGAGCGTAGCATGAGTCCCAAAACAACAGGTACCCAGTAGGCATCATAGGCCGACTGAGCAAGATAAGCAAAAGTGAACTGAAATGTCAATAAAGGGTCACATCAAGTGCAAAGAGTAGTAAATGGGGGTATGTACACGAGCATACAGGCAACAAAGTCAAGTAATCCAACTAACTCCGCCAGGCTCCCATAAACCCGACGGGTACGCTTGTGCACAATAAAAGAAACCACCTGCACGGACCCCCATAAGTCCGGCAGCTACACCGGCAGTTGAAGTAAAATAATGGAGCTAGAAGGTCTATCACAATATTACCAATTTTCGGACTTTTAACCGAACCATTCCCAATCATATTCCAGGATCTCATTACGTCCAGGACTTTAATAGGAATCACTCCAACCTCCAAAACCTCAACCTACAGATGAGAGTAATCAAGACTAAACTGAAGCTTTAGTGAGGAATTGGGAATACACCATGTGCGAGCTGGACCACGGACTCGAACTGGGTACTATAGCTAATGAGTCAACCTATATGGGCAGGACCACGGACTCGAACCGGGTGCTGTAGCCAAAGGTCGGGCACGGGTGGGCTGGACCACGGACTCTAACCGGGTACTGTAGCCAAAACCNCAGATCACAAGTAAGCTGGACCACGGACTCTAACCGGGTACTGTAGCTAAGCCTAGACAGAAGTAAGTTGGACCACAGACTCTAACCGGGTACTGT
>NW_026031329.1:0-408 GCF_019186545.1 Solanum stenotomum
GTGGAGTGGTATGAGGAGAGATATTGCTAACTTTGTTTCCCATTGCTTGTGCTGCCAGCAGGTAAAAGCGGAGCATTTGAGGCCTGGTGGCGAGTTCCAGAGATTACCCACTCCGGAGTGGAAGTGGAGCGTATCACTATGGACTTCGTTGTGGGGTTGCCTCGGACTTCTAGAGGTGTTGACAGCATTTGGGTCATCGTGGATCGATTGACCAAGTCAGCACACTTCCTTCCTGTTCATACTACTTTCAGTGCTGAGAGGTTGGCTCGTATCTATATTCGGGAGGTAGTTCGTCTTCATGGTGTGCCTGTTTCTATCATTTCAGATCGGGGTTCACAGTTCACTTCCAGCTTTTGGAGGGCTTTTCAGGAGGAGTTGGGTACCCGTGTCCACCTTAGCACAGCATTT
>NW_026031330.1:0-350 GCF_019186545.1 Solanum stenotomum
ACTACAAAAAAAACTTTAAAAACTCTAAGCCAAAAAAATCTTAAACGTAACAAACCAAAACCCTAAACCATAGAAAAACCCTAAACCTAAACACTAAAGCCTACATCCTAAATGACCCAAAAAAAACCTAGGAGACCTTAAATGTTAAACTCAAACCCTAATAAATCCCAACCTTAAACCTTAGGGATAAACCCCCAACCCTAAGCCTTATGAAACTCTAAGAAGCCCTAAATCCTAAGAAATCCTAAATTCTAAGAAAAGCTAAACACTAAAAACCTTTAAAACCTAAACACTAAACCCTAAATGACCCAAAAAAAAACCCAGGAGACCTTAAAGGTTAAACTCAAAAC
>NW_026031331.1:0-214 GCF_019186545.1 Solanum stenotomum
CTTCCTTGTGAAAAGACAACCTGGTATGTATCTCTCTCACTCTTACTCTCTTGAAGTTGTAATATTCAGTGGTTAAATTTGATTGCCTTGTTGAAAGTTGAGTGTATTAAGTGGGTTGTAACTTTTCTGAGTTGGGGGTTAAAATTGTGAATGTGTTGGGTGAATTCCTTTATTAAATTGTTAAATGCATGTGTGTGAGCTGATTTAGAGTATT
>NW_026031332.1:0-237 GCF_019186545.1 Solanum stenotomum
GTGAACTTACTATAACCCTCCTCCTTTATCAAAACTTATAGTCTATCGTTATACATTGATTGAAGGGTCAGTTAAACATATTCATCGAAAATATACATAAATAAATTATTTGTTTTCAACTTACATAAAATGCAACAACCACTCCAGCAGTGTAATCTTCTGGTAATTTAATAGAAGCACTGAACAAGCCATGAAGGTACAAGTCTTGTGATACAAATCCAGCTCCTGCAAATTAAT
>NW_026031333.1:0-245 GCF_019186545.1 Solanum stenotomum
TGTAATTTATTGTATATGTGGTATAGTACACCAACAATACATATTTAGTGGCAATTGAGCTATTGCCGTTAATTAATTGCCGCTAAAGATAATTTTTGGTGTAGTGTGTGTTGCATGCTCATTCTTAAAAATTGTTCGTACCGGTCTTATATTATTAGAAGCAGTTTTTAAAAATAATTAGCCAAACACAATCTGTTTATCAAAAATACATTCCAAATGAATTAGACAATTACAAATTTATTTTT
>NW_026031334.1:0-715 GCF_019186545.1 Solanum stenotomum
AGTTTAAATTTCACAATTTAAAACTTTGTAAATTTAAATTCAGACTTTAAAACTATAAAAGTTTAAATTTCACCCTTTAAAAGTTTGAAAATTTAAATTCAAAGTTCAAACTTTAAAACTATAAAAAGTTTAAATTTCACACTTTAAAAGTTTGAAAATTTAAATTTAAATTAAAAACTTTAAAACTATAAAACTATAAAAATTGAAATTTCACACTTTAAATTTTAAAAGTTTAAAAATTTAAATTCAAACTTTAAAACTATAAATGTTTAAATTTCACACTTTAAAAGTTAAATTTGAACTTTTGAAGACAATAATAAAAAAAAAATTAAGGCGAATAGCCTATACTTTTACTAATATTAATTAAATAGTACAAGTTGAGTTACAAAATATTAGTAGAGTATTAAAAAATCTAATCTACACAGCCACCTTCTAGGAAGGATTCTGTTTGAATTAGACCTCGAATTATTATACTCATACTAATAGACATTTAAATTTAATAGTTCATGCTACCAAGGAAATCTTTTTTTAAATCATTTAACATTTCTCTAGTAACATGCTCTGGAATTGGTTGATTAGCTAGTTCTTCCATTGCATCAATGCCGTCATCACTAAAATCTAGCATTATTTCATCAACGTCATTTTCAAATTTGGTCGGTAGAGGTGGACCACCATACTCCTTCTCTTGCCATTAATCCAATCTCTAAATAGTACG
>NW_026031335.1:0-386 GCF_019186545.1 Solanum stenotomum
ACCATGGCTGATTTAATTGAGTTAAACACGGTAGACTTTGATGTCATTCTTGGTATGGACTGGCTTCATGCCTGTTATGCTTCAGTTGATTGTAGAACTCGAGTAGTCAAGTTTCAGTTTCCAAATGAGCCAGTCTTAGAGTGGAAAAGCAGTTCAGCAGTGCCTAAGGGTCGTTTTATTTCGTACCTTAAGGCAATGAAGTTAATTTCTAAGGGGTGTGTCTATCACTTAGTCCAAGTTAATGACTCAAGTGTTGATGTACCTCCTATTCAGTCAGTTTTAGTAGTGAATGAGTTTTCAGAAGTCTTTCCAGATTATCTTCCCGGAGTCCCTCCTGAGAGAGAGATAGACTTTGGCATAGATATTCTTCCAGATACTCGTCCGAT
>NW_026031336.1:0-506 GCF_019186545.1 Solanum stenotomum
CTTGTTTCGTACATAACGCTTACGCTTGCACAAGAACCTCTCAATTTTGTACATCCAACGATATTGTACTGGTCCCCCATACATGGCCTCTCGCAGTAAATGCACAGCCAAATGTATCATAACATCGAAAAAAGCTGATGGAAAGATCATCTCAAGCTTACATAATATAATAATTATATCCCTTTCAAGTTGTTCTAAGTCATCTCTTCTCAATGTTTTACAACATAATCGTTGGAAGAAATGACCTAACTCAATTAATGCTAAAGAGACATCTTTATTTACAAATCCACGAAGAGTAATAGGCAACACTCTTTGTAACAAAACATGATAGTCATGACTTTTAAGTCTAGATATCTTACCATCATCCACACTTACACACCCTGAAATATTTGAATCATAACCATCAGGAAATTTAACAGATTTCAAAAATGCCTAAAACTTTTTTTTCTCTTTTTTTGACATAAGATAACAAGATGCTGGCATTGTACAACTGGAACCATCATGTT
>NW_026031337.1:0-715 GCF_019186545.1 Solanum stenotomum
AAGTTCAAGTTCAAGTTCTAAGTTCAAGATCAAGTTCTAAGTTCAAGATCAAGTTCTAAGTTCTAAGTTCAAGTTCAAGTTCTAAATTCATGTTCAAGTTCTAATTTCAAGTTCAAGTTCAAGTTCAAGTTCTAAGTTCAAGTTCAAGTTCAAGTTCCAAGTTCTAAGTTCAAGTTCAAGTTCTAAATTCATGTTCAAGTTCTAATTTCAAGTTCAAGTTTTAAGTTCAAGTTGAAGTTCTAAGTTCTAATTTCAAGTTCAAGATCAAGTTCTAAGTTCAAGTTCAAGTTCAAAGTTCAAATTCTAAGTTTAACTTCAAATTCTAAGTTCTAATTTCAAGTTCAAGATCAAGTTCTAATTTCAAGTTCAAGATCAAATTCTAAGTTCAAGTTCAAGCTCTAAGTTCAAATTCTAAGTTTAACTTCAAGTTCAAGTTCAAGTTCAAGTTCTAAGTTCAAGTTCAAATTCTAAGTTCAAGTTCAAGTTCAAGTTCAAGTGCTAAGTTCAAGTTCAAGTTCTAAGTTCTAAGTTCAAGTTCAAGTTCTAAATTCATGTTCAAGTTCTAATTTCAAGTTCAAGTTCTAAGTTCAAGTTCAAGTTCTAAGTTCTAAGTTCTAAGTTCAAGTTCAAGATCAAGTTCCAAGTTCAAGTTCAAGTTCTAAGTTTAACTTCAAATTCTAAGTTCAAATTCAAGTTCTAAGTTCACGTTCAAATT
>NW_026031338.1:0-1208 GCF_019186545.1 Solanum stenotomum
GTTTTACTAGAAACAATTTTTTTTTTTTGTGAAAAGGGGCTGGAAGGAGGGGGATGATTAAAAAAAAACTTTTATTTGCTATAGCAATCTGAAAAGATTAACATTACTATCATTATTTGCTAGTTAAAATGGAAAGATAGCAGTAGACCAGGGGTGTATTAACGTATGACACAAATATATATAGTAATTAGCTATACAGGTAGAGGCACAAGACAAACCTTATAATTAAACATGGCTTTATTGAGATCATCTACTTTCACCTCATCATCACTGTTCACACTTTCGAAACTTGATGTACTTACAGATTTCTGTTGGACAAACGTCTTCATTTCAGGGCAGCCAGATATCTTCACTTGTTTAAGAAATGGAAATTTAAGAGCATGCTCCGTCAGAAAGAAATGCCCCAACTTAGGAAGTGTTAGAAGGTACAGCTCTTCCAACAGGGGAAATAAGGTCATGATTCCTTCTCCTTGTTGTTTTGCTTCTGTGATCAGTTCTTCCATTGAATGGCAGTCTTCAATCTCTAGTCTCCGGAGAATCAGAAGACCTCTAGCCACTGATGGAGACATCAAGTTTCTCAATTTTCCACAATTCCGTATATATAGCTTTTCCAAGTTGGGACAAGAAACCTGCAAACTTCCAAGTATCAAACTTTGTTGCATATTAACACCCAACACTGAGAATCCAAAAGTGCTTAAACATCTAAGGTCAAATTACTCAAATAAGTGGAAAGCTCCAAAGTACAACGTTGAATTATTATTTTACCCATATACAAAATTAAAATATTGTAAATTTCTATGAATTTCTTACTGTCGTAAGTCTGTATTCTTATTTGGTTCAAGTTAGCCATTTGTGACTTTATTGAAAGTTTGTTAACTACTAAACAAAGTTAAAAATTTACAATTGGTTGTTTGAAATGAATTAATTTCAAACATTAGATTACGCCACTCATGTGGTTTCTTGTCACACTTTTCAAGTTTTATTTGTAATTGCTTCATTATTACTCATTGCAAGCATGTTTTCATAGAACTCTTATCGTTCTAATGGATCTATTAACATTTTTATGGGACACACGTGCAAGTGTCCAGAAACTAGTATATATAATGAAAACAAAATGAAAAATGAAAAAGTACAAGCAAGGCGATATGTCTCACCTTATTAATCCTATTGAGGCGCAAAGTATAAAGTATTTAGGATGAGATGCCCAT
>NW_026031339.1:0-645 GCF_019186545.1 Solanum stenotomum
AATATGATTGGGAATGGTTCAGTTAAAAGAACAGAAATTGGTAATATTGTGATAGACCTTCTAGCTCCATTATTTTACTTTAACTGCCGATGCATCTGCCGGGCTTATGGGGGTCCGTGCAGGTGGTTTCTTTTATTGTGTACGAGCGTACCAATTGGGTTTATGGGAGCCCGACGGAGTTAGTTAGATTTCTTGTCTTTGTTGCCTGTACGCTCGTGTACATACCCCCCATTTACTACTCTTTGCACTTGATGTGACCCTTTATTCGCATTTCAGTTTACTTTTGCTTATCTTGTTCAGTCGGCCGATGATGCCTGCTGGGTACCTGTTGGTTTGGTACTCATGCTACGCTCTGCATCTATTTTGTGATGCAGGTCCGAGCACTAGTAGCCAGCGTTGATCGAGCTTGGAGTAGACTTATCCGGAGACGGGGGTGAGCACACGGCGTTTTGTACTATTTCAGTCTCCATCTGTATATATAGACTTGTCTTTTTCCTTTCGAGACAGTCCAGTCTCTGTTGTCCAGTTTTGGGACTTGTACTCATTTTGTAGTAGCTCTGTACTAGTGACTTCCAGGTTCTGGGAGGGATCTTTATTTGTATATATGTTTTTGGTTTCCTTCCGCCTGTTTATATTGTTATTTGC
>NW_026031340.1:0-208 GCF_019186545.1 Solanum stenotomum
GAACGTCCGTTTGACGCATTCTTTTTTTTTGAAACCTCGTATTTTTTCGAGATCTATATGAGGAACCCATCGCCATTGTCTGAATTTCCTTTTATTTTCTTCATCATATTTCCGCTCGCGCGTAAGAATCAGTAAAACGCCTTTCTGGGAAAATCGGCATGCGCAAACCGCCTAGAGGTAGTTTGGTTGCGTAGGTCACGAAAAAATA
>NW_026031341.1:0-667 GCF_019186545.1 Solanum stenotomum
TGTACGCCCGAAATTTTTGCATATTCCATCCTGCGACTCCGACTTTTCACCTATATATCACTGCGTTTTTTTACTGTATATCGCTGTATACAGCGAATATATCAACCTCTTTACAATTTTTAGAACACGAAAACTTGATTTCCAGCCCATATTTACACTCCGGGACCTGTACTTCATATTCACAATTGACACGGTGTTGATTCCAACGAAGAGAGGATTTTGGAGAGGGGGGCCTTTGCGGCCCATTCGGAACATGAAGGGAAAAGATAGGAGTCCAAGAGGACTCGGACAATATCACATACCATAGGAGAAAAAAAAATATATATATATACATTAGTGTGATGAGGAATTCTCTTAACAAACAAACAAAAAAAAAATCGTCAACTTAAACACGTAGCTATATAATCCAAACAATACTTTAATGACATATGTGAGTGTTACATGAATTATGCTCAATTTTTAAACACATAGCTACATGATCAACACAACACTTTAACATAATGACAAATGTGAGTATTACATGGATTATGCTTAATTTTAAACACGTAACTACATAATCACAACAATACTTTAACATAATGGCATATATAAGTATTACATGAATTATGTTTAATTAAAAATTATTTTTTTTTACTAATCTCAACAGTAGCCTTACAAACATTTAGCA
>NW_026031342.1:0-3701 GCF_019186545.1 Solanum stenotomum
CATCACGTCCATTTTTGGGTCGTGACAAACATATAGTACAAAAAATAATTAACCCAATTGAACAACTAGATACGAAAAAGAAATTACAATCATTTCTAGGACTAGTAAACCTAGTAAGAGAATACATACCAAAATTAGCAGAGAATTTAAAACCATTACAACAAAAATAAAAGAAAGACATAAAATACCAGTTTGATAAAAAAGACCAAACACAAATACAAAAAGTAAAACTATTATGTAAGAACCTACCTAAACTATATTTTCCGGATGAAAACAAAAAAATTACTTATATAGTAGAATCAGACGCCAATGAAAAAAGTTATGGAGGCATCTTAAAATACGAGTATGATGGAGAAAAAATAGAACACCATTGTAGATATTATTCAGGAACATTTACTAATACAAAAATAAAATGAAAAATAAACAGGAAAGAACTATATTCAGTATATAAATGTTTATTATCATTTGAACCATATATCGTATATAACAAATTTATTATAAGGACAGATAACACACAAGTAAAATGGTGGCTAACAATAAAAATACAAGATTCAGTAACGACAAAAGAAATAAGGACATTGGTATTAAATATATTAAATTTTACATTTACTATTGAAGTAATAAAAACTGATAAGAATGTTATTGCAAATTGCTTATCAAGACAAAGCTACTCAGACTGAGAAAGAAAATACAATTGAAGATATACTCAAAGCCATTACTACACTTTGTATCAAAGTGGATAGTATGGACAATGAGATACAAAAACTAAAGTCTAAAGCTATAAGTCAGTCGCATGACTATAAACATGCAGAGATATGTCAATCGAAAGAAACTAAATATCCAGAGCTAAAAGGAGACGTTGGGACACTCCAAAAAACCCATAATGATTGTTTCAATGCAGCTGCAGGTACAAACAAAACAGTTAGGAAACAATAGACAAGCACTAATCTAAACAAAATGTTTGAAAAACCATTTACACCAAAAATTCCAAAATACCCATTGATTATATCACCACAAACCTCAACGTATGCAGAGAGCCTAAACAAAGACAAAAAAATTTATAACCATATCACACAAACCTAGATTAGGAATATACATAAAATCCAAACATATTTGAATCTCAATCCCAGATCTACCACCACTAAAGAACCAACCCAAGATTATTTAACCCAAAAATTACAAAGGTACAATAAGTTGATAGCTCAACCAAAAACTAAAGCAAATTTAGTCAAAACCTGGTACAACTATGGATTATTAAGTACAATTTATACATACGATGGATAAGAACTAAGCGGTATACCAGAGATACACAGAGCATTCATAACCTATAAAAGAGTAACAAAAGGCAATCTATTTTATGTAAAGTTTTATGCGGCCCCGGCGGAGATACTATATGATGAAATAAAACCAATAATACAAGTTGTAAAAATAGGATTAACCAGAGATATGATAATTCCAGAAGATATCGGACAACAACCAGAGATACAAGAAATTGAGATACCAAGTTTCTATGATAATAAGAGAATAATTGGTATGTCAACAATTATCCAAGAACTAGCAAATAATTATCTAAATGAAAATGCAATATGCAGTTATTATTCACGAGACCAACTTATGATATATTCAAACTCAAGGGAGCTAAGGCAAGCAGATATGGACGAAGTACAAAAATAGATATTATCTCTACTCAAACCAGAAGAACAACCTATTACCAGAGCATTAAAGAAGAGATTCATCTCAAATGAACTATTAACTAGATATTGTAAGGTAATTGGACACAAATATCTAGACCATATATGTTCAAAATGTAATGGGGAAGATAATGTGATTCCCGATGTCCAGCTGGAATGATCAAATAAGATAGAGACGAAAGAAGATAAGAAGAAGAAGACAAAAATAAAAAGACACATGTGCAAAGAAAGTCGTAGATAAAGAGATAAGGCAAAGAATAGATATAGCCAAAAGCAAATAATATAAAAAAGTACCATGTAAATATTATTAGTCTTATTGTGTCTTATTGTAAGAAGACAAGTAGTGTGCATTATTGTGTAGTGTAAATTAGTCAACAAGTAGGGTAGTGTGCATGTGCATATTAAAAGTGGTAGAGACAAGTGTAAAGTGGGTAGGTGTGGTAATGTAAAAAGTCATAAAGTAAATANAATGGAACAACCCTCAAATATCATGGATAAGCAAGAGGCAAAGGTATATTGTTCAACAAATATGCAGAACTAATTTCATATATTCTTGAATATCATATATATGATTGAATAAATCTATGTTAATATATATATGTATTAGAATTATTTGAATCATGATTTCTAGTTTATTAGCACACTAGAAACAGGGAGAAAACTTTTATACTATGTCATCCTAATGTTGAAACCGGTAGGCGAGGAAAGCCATTTAGGGGAGTAAACAAAGTTGAGGCGCTAATAAGGAGGAAGTATCTGCTAAAGTACGATGCTAGTAGTGACATGAGAACATGATAAATAGATAATCTAGTTCATAATGATCTAATATGAATTTAATCAATTATGAATATGATAGGAAGGAATAATTTGAAATAAAAATCTGCATGATAAAGAACATGACTACATACATGCATGATGAAATGATAAAAAACTATGAAACTTTAATCTTATATATACTTAAAGGTATAAAAATAATTGAATTAAGAAGAATCATATGAGAAAAAATATTTAATGATAACGAATCAGAAGATATATTAAACCAACAATGGTATGAAATAGACCTACGTGATTTAGACCTCGAAAGAATAGAATGGTATGATTTAGAAATAAATTCAGACTAAAATGAACTACGAATATTTACAATATTGGATAGAATCTATGGAAGATATAAAAGTATTAGAACAATTAATGGAAGAAAATTTATATATGTACCTAAGAACCCAAGAAATGTTATTGAATATATCATAAATAATATTAAGGAGATATCAAGATTAAAACACTTAGCAAAAGAATATTATAATAAAATCTTTAAAATGGATTCCTCACCTACCAAAAATGGTACACCTACCAAAAAAGTCATGAATTCCTTACCTACCACACTACCAAAAATATCTTAGTATATCATGAATATATCATGAATTTATCATCTACCAGTAAAATGAATTCCGCACAGAAAAATAGTATGGTATCAAAGCTATGGATGAAAAGAAATATAAGAAGAAACGTACTAGTAGAAAATTAAGAAAAATAAGAAGAAAATTAAACAAATTATATCCGGAATATAAACAACTCAATATAACAAAAACTGATAACGAAAAATTAGATCAATTAATAGATAATATATCTAAAATAGAATATAAATATATTCAATATTTAAAAATACAATGAATAACGAGAATAACGAATATAGACAAAAACTTACTGAAATAATTATAGCAAAAAGACAAGAATTAGCCCATAGGCAAAGTAGACTTAACAGTAATATATTTGCATGAACTTGTAAAAAATCTATAGTAGCACAAAGGAAAACTATTATATATCTACAGATACAGATAGAAAGTTTAGAATATAAACTTCAACACAATCTATAAATGAATAAGGAAGAATATGCCATAGACGAAAAAATATATAAAAACTATGACGGATTAAAAATAAAGATAATATTTTCTAATCTAGGAAGAAGATACAAAAAAATAGGTGAAAATATAAGCTTAATGTTAGAAAAAGAAA
>NW_026031343.1:0-628 GCF_019186545.1 Solanum stenotomum
TTCAGGGTTTATGGTTTAGTGTTTAGGGATTAGGGTTTAGGGTTTATGGTTTATGGTTTAAGGTTTAGGGTTTATGGTTTAGTGGTTAGGGTTCGGGGTTTACGGCTTAGTGTTTAGAGTTTGGGATTTAGGGTTTAGGGTTTAGGGTTTAGGGTGTTGGTGTAGGGGGTTAGGGTTTAGGGTTTAGGGCTTAGGGTTTAGAGTTTGGTATTTAGCGTTTAGGGTTTAGGGTTAAGGTTAAGGGTTAAGAGTTTAGGGTTTAGGATTTTGGATTTAGGGTTTAGGGTTAAGGTTTAGGTTTTATGGTTTATGATTTAGGATTTTGGGTTTAGGAATTAGAATTTAGGGCTCAGGGTTTAGGTTTATTGTTTAGGATTTAGGGTTTAGGGTTAGTCTTTAGGATTTAGGGTTTAATGTTTAGGGTTTGTGCTTTAGGGTTTTGGGTTTAGAGTTTAGGGTTTAGGGTATAGGGTCTTGTGTTTTGGGTTTCATTTTTAGGATTTAAGGTTTATGGTTTAGGGTTTAAGGTTTAGGATTTAGAATTTAGGGTTTAGGGTTTAGGATTTAAGGTCTAGGATTTATATTTTAGGTTAGGGTTAAAGGTTTAAGGTTTCGAGTTAAGAGTTTA
>NW_026031344.1:0-324 GCF_019186545.1 Solanum stenotomum
GCAATTGAGTTTCGCATATGCATTGAATACAAAACGATACTCCTGTAGTAATTTAAAACGAAACGCCCAGTTGGTTCATTGACAATGTTGAAGCATAACAGCAAACTTTTCATATATAGAGGCAGTGCACCGAGAGGATGTCTGATATTTTAGTTCAAAAACTCAAAATTACACTTCATACCATACATTTATAGAGGCAGTGCACCGAGAGGATGTCTGATATTTTAGTTCAAAAACTCAAAATTACACTTCATACCATACATATATAGAGGCAGTGACATGATATGAATGTGGGATTATACTTCTATTAATTACCAGTACATA
>NW_026031345.1:0-563 GCF_019186545.1 Solanum stenotomum
TGTGTACTAACCCATATTCTTCATACTTTACTATAAGTGTAGGTTCCGGCAAGTGATCCCTCCTAGCTAGTTTGAAGTGTTGGATTGCTTTCCTCCAAGACTTGGTATGTCCTCATGGATTCGAGGATAAGATTTTTAAGTTCTTTTGTTCATGTAATAGACTTCTTTTGATTGTAAAGGGCCGTGTCCCTACTTATGTTTTGCGACTGTGTCTAAGATGGCCATGTGAGACTTAGACTTCCGCTGTGTGTTTTTAAAGTTGTTTTAAGAAGTTTAAATGTGTGGATGTAAATAAGTTTTTTTTATTATTCCGCACTATTTTCATTATTGAATGCAATGAATTACTATGTGGCTTGTTTAAGACCCCTTCGGGGTTGAGTACGCCTTGTTACGACTTGGGGGTGCTCATGGGTCGTGACAAACATGGTATCAGAGCATAAGATTTTGGAAATTTTTTTTTTAGGATCGAGTCTCACAGCCACATCTAGTAGAGTCTTGTTCATCGGTGTGAGTCGCGACACATCTATGAGCGAGTGGCTATAGGATGCTAGAAGTTACACTTC
>NW_026031346.1:0-384 GCF_019186545.1 Solanum stenotomum
AGACTGAAATAGTACAAAACGACGTGTGCACACCCCCGTCTCCGGATAAGTCTACTCCAAGCTCGATCAACGCTGGCTACTAGTGCTCGGACCTGCATCACAAAATAGATGCAGAGCGTAGCATGAGTACCAAAACAACTGGTACCCAGTAGGCATCATAGGCCGACAGAGCAAGATAAGCAAAAGTGAACTGAAATGCAAATAAAGGGTCACATCAAGTGCAAAGAGTAGTAAATGGGGGGGCATGTACACGACCGTACAGGCAACAAAGACAAGTAATCTAACTAACTCCGCCGGGCTCCCATAAACTCGACGGGTACGCTCGTGCACAATAAAAGAAACCACCAGCACGGACGCCCATAAGCCCGGCAGATGCACCGACAG
>NW_026031347.1:0-383 GCF_019186545.1 Solanum stenotomum
ATATAGGGTATAGGATTTTAAGTTTAGGCTTTTTTCCGGGTATGATACTTGTAGGTGTTAAAATGGATTTTAGGGTTTAGTGTTTCTTAGGATTCCATATGGTTTGGGGTTTAAGGTTTATCCCTATGATTTATAGTTAAGGATTTAGAGTTTCTTAGGGTATATTATTTTGCCTTTAGTATTTCATAGGGTTTGGTTTTTTTAAGGGTTTTTAGGATTTAGGGTTTTGGACTTAAGATTTTCTAGTGTTCTGTTAGGTTTAGAGTAATATTTAGGTATAGGGTTTTAGGGTATTTAGGATTTCTATGTTTTTTAACGATTAAGGGGTTCTTATATCATAGGGGATTTATAGGGATTTTAGAGTCTTGGGTTTTTAAAAGTTT
>NW_026031348.1:0-241 GCF_019186545.1 Solanum stenotomum
AGCTCTCTTACAGCTTTATCTTGTAGTAATAGTTGTAGCAGTAAATGGATTATTGATACATGAGCCTCTCATCATATTACATCTAACGTGGACCTTGTTGACAAAGCAACGAAGACACATGCTCATACAGATAATAAAGTACACCTACCAAATGGANCATGTTGGAAGGTCTTATGTATTCACAAACAACTCCATATCTAATGTTCTCTTTACCCCTGAGTTCAAATGCAACTTGTTGTCA
>NW_026031349.1:0-529 GCF_019186545.1 Solanum stenotomum
TGTCATTTCTAAAGTGGACAACTAAATAAGGACAGAGGGAGTACCATTTTTAGTATAGTGGACAATTAAAGACGAACTGAGAGTAGGGGTGTGCAAAAACCGAACCGACCAATAAATCGAACCAAAAAAATGTTATTGGGTTATTGAGTTTTTAATGAGTTTATAAAAAATAAGTCATTGGGTTATTGGGTAAACCGATAACTCAATAAGACAATAATAATTTACTATTTAATGCTTCCTAAATATTAAATATTAATAATATAATATATAACTAGACACTCTGACTCTATCATATTCTCAGTACTCTACCCACTTCACACTAGTCCGCTTTAGTCTTTAATGTTTACTCAAAACCTAAAGACTAAAGTAATGGTTCACAATTGTAGCTATTTGATTTTAGTTTTAGTTTTCGTCTTGTTGAACTATTTGATTTTAGTTTTTGTTTGTAATTGTAGGTTGTAGTTTTTGCAAGTTTGTAAAGGTCTTTAATTTGATTAACATAAAAATTTCATACTATGTTTTGGAGGTG
>NW_026031350.1:0-529 GCF_019186545.1 Solanum stenotomum
AAGCAACATAGATGATCACTATACCAAATCATTTGATTAATACACAACATTAACAATAATACGCTATATACATGTCTCGTTTTTTTGTTTTGTTTTGCAGGATATTAAAGATGACCTTGGTGGACATAATCTTCAATTATGGTGGAGAATGGATTAAAAAATCAAATGTCATGTATTCAAAGAAATTAATCGATACTTGGTCAGGTTATGATCCTGACCTCCTTTCCTTTATTGATATCGTAAACGAGTACAACAGTAAGTTTGGATATTTAGGTGTTCAACAACTTATTGTTACCGTTCCCTCTGGTAACTATTACGAGATAGATGGTGATAATGGTATAAGGCAGTTATTGTACTTAGTGTCTAAAGAATTTAAGGTCCTTAACATATATGTTGTAGATGAAGGCGAGGAATTAATAGAAGTTCATAATATTTCTCAACATTCTGAGTCATATGTTGCAACAATTGAAGTTGGTACAGTTGAAGTTGGTACAACTGAAGTTGGTACAGGTGAAGTTGGTACAACTGA
>NW_026031351.1:0-548 GCF_019186545.1 Solanum stenotomum
CACTAAAGTCTTCCAAGTCTTGATTAGTCGCTTCAATGGCAGCTATTTTTATTATGTATTCTGGGTTTATGATATTTAATTTACATACTACTTTATTATTTTCCCAGTATTTTAAAGGTTTTTCTCCTATTATTTCCATTTCGTCTAATATTCTTACTATGTTTTCTAAGTCCTTAGGACTTCTAATTGTACCTATCCTGTTGATTCCTGTCTGAAAATTATAGAATTCATTTTCTACTTCTATTAGAGTATAATCTTTTCCTCTTATATCATATTCTTCTTCTTCCTCGTATTGTTCTGTTTGGCCTAAATCTTTACAACATTGACTTTTATCTTTGCAGTTTTTACAACAAATCTGGGAACTATCATTTTCAGAAGTGCTTGGAGATTTACCAGCTTGTCTTCCTTTTGTTTCAAATTTACTAGTTTGTACCGGTGTATAAGTAAGATGCTTAAAGAATATTACCCCATCTCTCATAATTAATGTTCCCCCGTTATTTTGTATCATAAATTTTAATTCTAATACAAAATCTACATTTATGTTTAGA
>NW_026031352.1:0-946 GCF_019186545.1 Solanum stenotomum
GCTTCTAAATTTCTCAAGTTCAAGTACATTTGTTTTGAATAATGTGTTTGTGTCCATCTAGTATTAATACTTGGCTTTAATGCTAGTAATTATAATTGATTGTTTGTTAGTATATTATTGTTTTTGTTTGTTGGTTCTGTTATTCAATTGTTAATTTGATTTGATTATTGTTAGTTAGGTATAGATAATTGAAGATTTTTATTTTAAGGTTTTTTAAAAAAGAAATTAGGCATTTTTAAATTGGGCATTGTTAGTTAGTGAAGAATTAGCATTTTTATATTTTAGAACTAGTTTAAACTTGAGAATATGTAATTTGAGGTTAAATTGAGATTTTTTTGAATTTGATTTTAGGACTAGTTAGTAAAGTGTTAATTTGAAGTTAGAAATTAGTAATTGAAGTGTTATGAGTAGAAGATGAATGTTTGAATGTCATGAACTTAAATAGAATTTGAAGTTGAACTTAGAATTTGAACGTGAACTTAGAACTTGAACTTGAACTTAGAATTTGAAGTTAAACTTAGAACTTGAACTTGAACTTGAAATTAAAACTTGAACTTGAACTTAGAACTTGAACTTGAACTTAGAATTTGAAGTTAAACTAAGAATTTGAGCTTAGAACTTGAACTTGAACTTAGAACTTGAAATTGAAATTAAAATTAAAACTTGAACTTGAACTTAGAACTTAGAACTTGAACTTGAACTTGAACTTGAAATTGAAATTGAAATTAAACTTAGAACTTAGAACTTAGAACTTAGAACTTAGAACTTGAACTTGAACTTGAAACTTGAACTTGAAATTAGAACTTGAACTTGAAATTAGAACTTGAACTTGAACTTAGAACTTGAACTTAAACTTGAACTTAGAACTTGATCTTGAACTTGAACTAGAACTATAACTTAGAACTTAGAACTTAGAAATTGGAACTTGAACTTGAAATTAAAACTT
>NW_026031353.1:0-1073 GCF_019186545.1 Solanum stenotomum
TATGGAATTCATATCAAATTAGGAGGAGGACAAGCAAAAATTTATTTTGTGATTTGAAAAGAGAGAAAATTAGATATTATTTCTTTCAACCTCATTATTCTTCTAATTTCTTTCTTCTTTTATTTTGTCTTGAATTTTTGTATCTTTAATTAAAGTTTTTTTCTTATTTATCTTTAATTAAAGTTTATATATATTTTCTTAAAAAAGAATTTAAAAAGATGATCATATTTAGTTCCTTTCCTCATCAATGCTATTAATCTCATAATTAGTGTTATTTATATTATTTTCTTAATTACTTTTTTTTCTTTCATTTAATTATTTATTTGAAGAAATTAGTTATTATAACTTTATAAGAATTACACATGTATTTTTACATAATTGATTTGTAATTTTTAAAATTTTTGGATCATTCTTCATCTTAAAGTTTCTATCTATATGTAATAATAAAGCTGAAATAGAAAATGTGGGTTGATACCTTCTTAGCAATAGATACTTATTTATTCTTATCAATGTTTCTGACATTTTTTGTTATTTTTTCCTTAAAATAATTGTTGCCTCGATTTTTAGTTTTAGTTTTATTTTTTTAGCATTTTCTAATTTTCAAAGACTGAAAAATTTATATTGAAAATTTACAAAATATAAAAAATGATTTATTTAACTCCTATCATCATCAATATTATTATTAATTTGTTTTACTTCTTTTCTTAATCTTCATTTCATCATTAATGTAATTTATATCATTTTCTTAGATATATATATATATTTTATTTTATTTATTTTTATTTATTTTTTTTTAAAAAAAAATTGAATTCTTTTGTCATACTAAATACAACATGTTTTATTATAATTACATTTAATATATTAATAAATATGTTGTACGAATGAAAAGAAAATTATCATTTCACAAAAACAAAGGTTAAAATATAATTTATTATGATTAAGGAAAGATAAAATTATTATTTCAATATCGATAACCACATATAATACATTAAAAATTAATTGAAAAGCTGTAAATGGAAAAGGAATCACCATTTAAGGAATCATTATTTTTAAATTTTTGGATCATTTCTTCT
>NW_026031353.1:1814-25526 GCF_019186545.1 Solanum stenotomum
AAAATGCATTTAATAACATTAAAAAGTTATTAGTTTAATATTTTTTCTCATTGTACTAATTCAATTCAATCAAACTTAATTTTAAAGATAAAATAACAGCTTCATTTTAATTGTTATCAATATATTTCAAAAAATTATCGTGAAAAGGCTTTTCTTGCACCTTATTTTAATTTTCATATACTATTATTATTTTTTCTGTCATTTTTCAATGATTTTTTAATTCGATTTAAAATTTAATGTTTATTCTTAAAACTCTGATGGTAAGGTGGAGTAGAATATAATAAATGATGATTCTTCTACTAAATAAGAAGATATAACGAAATTGAAAGGGTGAAGGTTTTTTTTTTAAATGGATAGGAAATTCTATTAAGGTATCATTACGTCATTATTCAATATATTTTTAATATAAATTTCATTTGTTGATGCATTTGTATAGTACTCCCTCTGTCCCTAATTACTTGTTCACTTTTCCTTTTATAGTTGTCTCTAATTACTTGTCCATTTTGACAAATCAAGAAAGAATATTTTTTTACCTATTATACCCTCAATTAAATGACTAATTACTTTGAAAATTGCAGAACTTTTCAACTACTTCATAATTAATAGGGGTAAAATGATAAACTCACTGTGTCATTAATTGATTTCTTAATAAATGTGTCAATTTAAAAGTGGACAAGTAATTAGGGACAGAGGGAGTATTACAGTGTTATTTGACATTATGAGATATTTCTTAGACATTTAAGGAGAATGGTAGACCGAAATATATATTATATATTAAAGGATCAACTTCATTCAATGGAAGAATTTGTTATTAGCAAATATATTTTAACTTATTTGATAAAAAATATATTCTTCCTCATTTAATAGATGTAAAATTTGTGAAGCTTTATTTTTTTTCACAATCTTCATATTATTAAAACAAATAATAATATTACGATTAAACAACAGAGTAAATATAAAATTAATCAAAAATATTTAATTTAAATGATTGCGCGAAGTGCGGCCAAGTTCTCTAATTTAAAACAAAAAAGTAAAATTTAAATGGGTCTTCTATAGAATTCCTAGAAATTCAACTTGAAAAATTATATTAAAAATGGAAAATAAAAAGTGAAATAAATTTAATTGAGAGTTATCCTTCGTCTGTCCCATTTTATGTGAGACTTTTTATTTCTCGAGAATCAAATAGTTTAAGTTTGACCATAAATTTGCGTATGATATATCTTCAATTTTTTTAAAAAAATTTGGAGAAATTAGATAAATAGTAATCTTAGCTTCTAAGAAATGTCACATCATCATTTACATATCCAACTTTTATATATATAAAAGAGTTAAAAAAGAAAAAATAAGTGATTTAAGAAAATTATATAAATAGCATTAATGATGAGATGAAGATTAAGAAAAAACGTCAAATAAATTAGTAGTATTGATGATGATAAAAGTTAAATAAATCATTTTTTCTATTATTTAAATTTTTAACATAAAATTTCCAATCTTTTAAAATTAAAAATAAATGTTAAAATTAAAAATAAAAATGGAGGCAATAATTATTTTATTAAAGAAAAATATGTGTAGAAAAAGTAGAAGTAGATGAATTTACTTTAGTCCATCTTTTTGGTGGGCCTCAATGTACAATTTCTATAGCTTTTAGTCCAACTCTTTAGTGCAATGTTGGTCCTCCAAACTCCCATTTCTAAATAAGAGTAGTAATATATGCATATACAGTATCCTTCAAACCATTGTAATACCCTATTCTCCTCACGTTATTAATTTACTTTGTCAATCCACAATTTGACCAGTGATAATCACGCCTACCACATCAACCTGAACACCTTCCAATTTTTATCGGATGTCGGCAATTTCAATTATAATAATAAAGATAATAACATGATTCATACCAATATACCCAACACAAGATTTAGGCGGATGATTTACCTGAAGTCTAGGGCACTTGCGTTCTTCTTTCGTTCACGCTGCTTTATGTTATTCCCCTCTTCTGTTCTTTTCTTTTCCTCTATAAATTATTTTTACCCTATTATAATATGACTAATTATAAGAGTGGTAAAAGTGACCCACTACTAATTCTAATGCTATTTTCTTTAACCACCAACTAAATAAATTATTAAAACTATCCCATTAATCCTATAATTATAATTACGAATAGTCCAAAATACCCATTTAGAATCTATCGGAAAGTATTTTATGAAATAAAAAGCTCTAGTACCCAAAACGACAAAAAGGATCGTTACAATAGATACCAATTTACCCATCGTTCGTCCTCGAACGATCAAAAGAAGACAAGGGTAAGAAAGGGTAGTTGTCTCAACGATTTCTTCAAAATATTAGTACCCAATGTCTCATCTCAAAAGTATCAAACCAACCAACTGGAGATCTACACCTTCTTCCATACAATGCCTCAAATGGGGCCATCTCAATACTCTAATGATAATTGTTGTTCTATGTAAACTCAACTAACAACAAAACTATTCCCAAGTGGACTCTTCAACTGACCGATTCTCCAACTAGACCTTGACACAACCATCAGGACAAATATTATCTAACATAACCATGATAAATCCTTAATCAATTGGCTACCATCAGGAGTGAACCTGAACCAGTCACCACACACTCATAATGCACAAACCATCATAGATCTTATCAAGATTACATCCTCACAACATAACATTTCCATGAGCTTAAGCTATAAACATATGATCTTTAGACATCGAGCAATCATCAAGGAGAATTGAACTCATCTGATTCAAAGATGGAAATAATCAAGTACCTACCATCGAGTTATACACCCAAGCATACAGAACCTCTAACAACACTGTTGAAATGCTATATTAGTAGCTATTATAGAAAAAAAAACTTAAGAATGACAAGACTAGACCCAATGGTCCTCACATTCAATCACACATAGCCAAAACATGATACCGATGATGAGATAAATCTTAAGTCTATCGAACAACTGTAAATTTTCATGGTAGCTCTCCTATAAATTCTCATAAGCAAAGTTGTGCGTGTTGAATCACTAGTATACTTCAACTATCCCAAACAACCACAAATCTTCCATAATTGGAATAGACAAGTCTAACTAAGGATGCCACCTTACCAGGAGGACAATCACAGAATCGGTACTCCCGATCCACTACTAGGGACTCACCCATAGAAGCAAAAATACACACGGATGTAGAAAGTGAATCATACTCTAACCCACGCTCGGAATGAAGTAGGTGGTCACATAAGAATGTACATAACGAAGGTCGAATACTCTAGATACTCCTTCCATAGTGCCCATATCAAACATTTTCATTCATCTGACTCTATCTCTTTGATTTTCTAGCTACCCATAATCACCAATTTAGTCCCTATTATAATTGCACACATACTTGGTTTATCGAACCCCACATCCACTGAAGTCAACACTCTTAATACTAACAAAACATCATTACCACATCGATCATCTACCTTACTCTCAAACCATCATTAGTATCAAAGTACTCTTATCAAATACATGTTCAAACTATGGCTATCTCTCTTTCTGTTTAAGCATTTCATGACAAATATGAGTCCAAACAAGGCTAATAACACTAATTTCAAATTTAATAGTACCTTTCCATCGAGATAAAACTATAAAATCACACCCAAAGTCAACTTCACACCACTTCCACATACCATGCTTTAGCTACCATTCTAAACCATCACATACTTCATGCCAACACTTACGGAAATTCTTGGTCACTCAAATTATTTTGTATACTATAAGCTCATAACTTCTATTCACCATCAAATGTCTATGTAACGCATCTTAACATTCTATGTAGTCCCATCAATAGAGTAATATTAATCCAACTCAAAATTCTTAATAACAATGTAGAATTATATCTCATCTTGTACATCATTCTTAAGTTATCTATCATAATTTGAGCAATCTAACCCCGTGTAAAATTCTAAATTTTCCATACCTCATTGTTCACCCAAACCAAAACTCAATCTTTATAAAAGTCGATGATAAATTCCTAGTAAGTCTGTACCGAACCACTTCACATCTCACAATCATATCTAAACTCATAGGCAAAAAAATCAATACAACCCTCAACTACACCCCGTGGGTTTATACGAGAGGTTTTATTCCTTCACTTTTCTCAAATTCTTCCCATGGTGCAAAATTCTAAATATCCAGGCCCTTCAATATATCAGACTCTTATTTCTCTAGCTCGCTTACCGATCTCATCCTTTTTCCAACAACCCATGACGTTTTACTTCACACTCTAACTCAAAACTCTGAGGGAAACCCTTCCTTAGATCCTTTAACAATCAAAAGTAACCAACTTTACGACTCCAATCATGTGTAAGTTCTTTCAAATGCTTGATACTCGATGCAATCAATCATTTATTACCTTACAAATTCATACCTTGACAACACATATCACCAAAAATACAGACTTATAATGAAAAAATTGAATTGTAAATCCAACTGTGTAACCCAATGCCCTTATCTATCTATATTTGCTTATACTTCGAAGACTTTTATGAATTCCTGTATCTTAGCTTATCATTGATCGCCTATTCATCGACCTTACCATATCCTTCACTAAAAATCCAAACATACTCATTACTAAATTCAACACTACAGCAGAACTTAGCATCACAATAGAGCTGAACGTCTGTACAGTCATTTCTGAAGTTTATCAAATAGCTTTTAACCAATTTGATGAACCTGTGACACTATTACCATAAAAGAGCAAAACGGATAAAATTACACATCTCTGAACCCAATTCTCAATCTCCTGAAAATACCTCTTTAGCCCTTGCAATTAGAAAAATATTCATGTTCTCACCTATTTTTGAAGGCTACACTACATCCCACATTTAAAAAAATAAAAATAATTCCAGTTCCTTTAAACTCTATTTGAAAGGTATCCCAGCATCTCCTAAAACTTTCCACATAACCACACTACTCTTCAAATAGTAGAAAATCACAACCTTAGATACTCGCAAGTTGGTATTACCATACAAAATTCATTTAGCCCACAATTCTTATCATATAGTTGCATTCCAATCACTATCCATTACGAACTCTTATTATCATTATGCTTTGTAGGCCCTTGTCATCACCACGAAGTCAACCTTTTCATTGACCTGACACATCAACCTAGTTATATCAATCAAATTCAAAGGACTAACCCAAATTTTATGCATACTTTCTTACTAAAATATTCAATTGCCTTCACCCAAGTATGCTCACTGGAACTTTCCTTTCCCATAAACTTGTCATTCCGATATCAATCTACTATTTTAGAGTTTACGATAAAATCACCAGTCCTGCTTTAGAATCCTCAAGATACACTTCACAACTTAAATGCATTAATATGTACCAAAGATCCACCACTATAATCTTTCTTAAAAATACAGCTTAATCCAAGCATACGTAGTAGCAAACTAGTTGGTTTCTCAAATGTGAATGCAACACTGAATCTCATTATCTGAACATGTCATACAACTGATAACTCCTTTAGTAGTTAATATTTCCAATTGACAATCAACATATTCATTTCCATATAACACTAGAACCACATTGTGAAAGTCTATTATATCCATCACACATCATACCTATCGAGAAGATCTTACCCGAATAGCTCGCACAATTCTACCCATTGAATAACTATAAAACATTATCAAATTTGTTCTCTCTCTAGCCCAAGCAATTTGCTTTACTTCTTAGATCAAGTCAATAACAAAAGTAATACACTTCATAACTCTAATCAAGTAAGCATCAGTACTGTTCTAATAGTCGTATCATGACCCTCTTTGATATATCCTCAATCTATGAAGTCATAGTAGAGATTCTGACCTAAATTGGTGCAACTTAATTTAATCATTCGTCAAGCAACCCATACATATTATGAAAAATTTACTAACTGTATTTTCCAAAGTAATGACATTCATTATCTTGTTGCCCTTTACGAAACTCCTTTAATGTTGTCACATATCTAGATAAAGAACAAAATTTGACCTCATAGGCTGCAACACATATCTCCGTCTCTCTATATTCAAGAAACCATCTCTTCTCCTATCGCTCAAAGTTTGGGGCATATAATTAGATGAAGAAGCTAGAAAATGTTGCCTTAAGTCATAGGTAATGCCTTTACTAATCAACACTCAACATGAGACTACCACCACATTTTGTGTCTCCCCGAAACTAGTATGTTACAAACTCAACACTAAGCCTCTCCACTATATTCATTTTATGAAGTAGGTCAAAACAATCAACAATGAAAGCATAATCATCTTCATAATCCATGCCCATGAAGAATGAGGGTTTCAACTTTATAAACTTAATAAAAAAAAAATCATGTTGATCACTAATCATTACAGGCCCTGTAGTCCATCTAGAAAATATACCTATTTACAAGGACACATTTTTTTTTCCTTTCTGGTATTGCTATTTTAACTTCTAATACCGCAACCATATGTGAAATAGAGTGAATAAGTTCAACTACCAATTTGTATCACCTAAATACCAATTGGATTCAAGTAGTAGCACGAAAGAAAGAAGGAATGGAGTTTTCCTAAAGTCCTATAGCCTCTCGAAGAAAAGTAAAGGCGTCCCCATACCGTTCCGCAAGACTCTACTAGACTTGTCCTTGTGTGATGAGATCACCGAACCTAACGCTTTGATACCAAGTTTGTCATGACCCAAATTGAATCATGAGTGGCACCCACACTTAACCTCCTAAGTGGGCGGACCAAGGAATCTAAACCCCAACACATTCCAATAATTCAACTACGAATAACAACAATAACGTGGAAGCTCCAAAACTTATTTAAGTAACCAATCAAATAAACCTCTAAAGTCTATTACATATTATCCCCAAAATCTGAAAGTCATCACATCAAGGACATCTAATCTCTAAATACTAAGTCTAAGAGTATCAAAGACACCGAAATAAATGAAATAAAGTAATTTGTGTCCGAAAACTATGGACATCAAGTCATGACCGAGAGAATCCAACACAAGCTCGAATAAATAGCTCACCCTTAAACCTGATATACTGAGACTGGCTAGAGCTGAGGGCAAGTCAAATTCGCTGGTACACTCGCAGCACTCCATAAAAGGAAAACAAAGAGAAAAAACAAATAGGGCTCAGTATGGGGCAACGTGTACTGAATAGGTATCATCGGCCAACCCAAAATAGAAACTAATATACAATGAATAATAGTATAAAGTCAACTATAGCACTTAGCAGGTGATAAGAAACAACAACATGAACAAGTGATAGTTGAAGCAAGTACGTAATCAATCACAATGTCAAGCACACACATGAGGACTCATGCCTCCACATCACACTCGTTTGGGAAATGCGTTTATTGAGATTGAGTACATTAAGTTAATTCAATATATTTTTCCTTTAATGTTACCGTGTCGGAACGTGACACTCCAATCCAAAAATACCGTGTCGGAACGTGACACTCCGATCCAAAAATACTGTGTCGGAACGTGACACTCCGATCCAAAAATACCGTGTCGGAACGTGACACTCCGATCCAATAATATTATTAATTTATCATTTATTATCACCACTTTTCAATTCATTAATAATATTACATCAAGCCTTCTTTATTCAAGGCATCACTTCGATAGAGAGGTTTTCAATTATAAATCTCACGGTCTCAGGATTTTAGACCAATCACAAACCACACAACCAAGCCACACAATCACACAATCAAGTACATAGAGAACTTCATAGTATCATTCAATGCATATCAATCGCTATTAAGAGTTTATCTATCAAATAGAATAAACCATAACCTACCTCCACCAAAGAACCGAAGTCAAGCAAGCTACTTCTCCAATACTTTTTGCTTTCTTCAATGACTCCGAACCTTTCCAATCTATCAAGTAGATATGCATAATTTGTAAGTTAACGAATCTATTAACACTCATATTATTCTGTGTCTCTCCTAAACCCAAAAACTCACTTAATTCTATAATCAATTTAATATATTCTTGAGTCATAGCAAGATAACTATAGAAACATTGGTACATTTAATTAAGTGCTACTAACAACAACCCCAACTACGAAACAGAAAACAACCGAGAAAACAATTTAACAGCCCCATGACCCAATCTAAATTTTAACATATAATATTAACGTGTACTACCTATCATTACTCTGTTTGGCCTAACTTTTCTCTCAACCTTCATCTGACAGCAATAACTATACATATACCAATTAACACTCCCACTTTAGAATATAATAATAATACATAATCAAAGTTTAGTCCACTGGTTACGAAACCAGTGGCGATACTTCTGAACCCAACATAAAATCCTACTATTGAAGAAAGCCACTTATATATATAAATAATAATATATACATATATAGTATCCTTCAAACCATTATAATACCCTATTCTCCTCACGTTATTAATTTACTTTGTCAATCCACAATTTGACCAGTGATAATCACGCCTACCACATCTACCTGAACACCTTCCAATTTTTATCGGATGTCAGCAATTTCAATTATAATAATAACGATAATAACATGATTCATACCAATATACCCAACACAAGATTTAGGCGGATGATTTACCTGAAGTCTAGGGCACTCGCGTTCTTCTTTCGTTCACCCTGCTTTATGTTATTCCCCTCTTCTGTTCTTTTCTTTTCCTCTATAAATTATTTTTACCCTATTATAATATGACTAATTATAAGAGTGGTAAAAGTGACCCACTACTAATTCTAATGCTATTTTCTTTAACCACCAACTAAATAAATTATTAAAATTACCCCATTAATCCTATAATTATAATTACGAATAGTCCAAAATACCCATTTAGAATCTATCGGAAAGTATTTTATGAAATAAAAAGCTCTAGTACCCAAAACGACAAAAAGGATCGTTACATTTACACTTTAAAAAACTTGTAGGAATCCTCAATTTTGTAAAAATAAAAGATAAAAAAAGGATAGATTGCATAAGTTTATTTTTATGCGAAAAAAGGTGTACGTTAGTCGATTTTCTTAAAGTCTGTCAGATTTCTTTTATTTATTTTTCTCAAAAAAACATACAAACAAATATCGACAAAACAAGTAATTAAGTTTTCCACCAACTTTTTAGACCAACTATATCTGTCAATTTTGTCTTTGCATTATTGTCAAGTTTCTAGGATATGTATTGAGTTGAGTTGACAAATTAGCCACCAACAAAATATGTGTAGACACTTGGCGTAATTTCATTTGAATACAAGTTATGATGAAATTAATTATTTTGAGATAAATTATCCTGAAATTAGTTATCCAGCGAATGTTTTTTTATTGACCGTTAGATTTGTTGTATTAAAACTAATAAGGAAAGCTTTCGCAAATAAACACTATAATAAATTTAATTATATTTCATAACTATACTAAAAAAAAGCTATGTTCAATGTGAGCCTTTCTGGGAAAAAATGTTAGGCAGGATCTCTTCATGGACAACAAAGTTTGTCTTGCTCTTTGACTACTTTCCCAAATGCTGATCTATAAATCATAGAGCTCGCAAACTCAAAAATCCTTTTTGTAGCATTAACTGTCTCACCAGAAGATGATCGATAAAATTCAATCATACAAAGAACTTCATCTTGTCTAATAGAGCTGAATGACTTGACATTTTACATACTAAGCTTCGGAGGCAGTCCTGCTTCTTTTACAATTGACAATTTTTTAATGATAGATTGGATAAAGTTGATAAATGAGAGAATTATTGATCAGTTTAAAAGTTATTTAAATTGAAATAAGCTAAAATGTAGATCATAACTAAACTCGCTTAATTCTTATTAAATTTTAATTGTTTTTTTAAAATAAATTTTAATACATTTTCATTATGATTATATTAATATCATAATAAATAACAAAATAGAATAAAATGAATTGAGCTAATAAAATAGCAGGTCACCACTTATGGCACATCATTCAACAAATAGTGGCTTCTTTCTTCGTTTAAATACTCCTTCAAATTTCAATGATGACATACTATTCAATGACGGATTTGAAAGAATTTGACGGGCTATGTTAACTACAGTAGTTAAGTGAATTAATGAATGAGTGAGTTATTGATTCGTCCAATGTGATTTGAATTGAAATATATTAAAGTGCAGCTCATAAGTTTTAATTATTTTATTTATTTTATATATATATATATTTTCAGTACCTAATAATAAAAAAATCTGACTATATCAAACATATCAAAAAAAAAATTAAAAATATTTTGATATAATTACACTTGAATTCACTTGGGCAACATATCAACCCAATATTTGATGGGCTTTCTTATTCATTTAAGGGAAACTTTCAAAAACAACAAACATTAAGCCTTAAATAGGACTCCTTAGCTACAATTTCACTAATTGTAACTCTCAACTACACTTCGTCAAGGGCGGTTCAACGTAATGGAAGACCTAAAGCGAATTTTCATTTGAAGGCCTAAAATCTAAACCAACTTCATATGTATTTATTTAAAATTTATGTTTCTTACACTTTTCAAATGCAAATTATTACTTAGTATTTTTTTCAATTATTATTTTAGATATGATTTTATCAATTCAACATTGAATTTTTTTTATTTTACTAAGACAATCATTATATGAATTATAACATAATATAAGTAATAAGTTGATAAATTTTAAATAAAGATGAGAGTTAGAACATAATGGGCCGGGTCAAAGATAATAAAGTAATATAATTTTTTTTAATACTTTTTATTATAAATAATCATTTTTTTTAATAAAAAAATTAACACATACTTTATTCTTGGTAAAATTTGAGGCCTCCTAAATTGGGGACCTAAGGCTTATGCCTAAATTATCAAAGCATAGAGCCGACACTACACTTTGTCTTGCTACGCATTTGTATTTTTTTATATTTTTTCGTGAGTTTTGAAGAAAATAAACACAAATACAAACTTATTTGTATCAAAATGAATACATATTAGGAGGCGAGAGGCGAACGAGATTAAGAGAGGCGAGTGGGAATGACAGAGGGAGGAGAGAGGCGAGGGAGATCGAGAGAGGGAGGAGAGAGGATTTTGCATTTTGTAATTATTTGCATTGTATATATTCTGGTATTTATTAATTTAATGCATAATTGTTTTGTATTTTGTATCAATTGTACTCAAAATATAGCGAATACAATTGTATTCATTCTCTCTTTTATTAGATACAACTGATACACAGAGGCGAATCTAGGATTTTTCGAATATGGGTGCACCACGAAAAATGTATTAAGTGGGAATTGATCCGAACATGGGTGCATCAAGAAAAATGTATTAAGTGGGAATTGATCCTCAGTCCTCAAAGTCAAAAGCTCAACATTTAATCATGTGGATCAACTAGACTTTTTATAGTACGGGTTCAAGAATATAATATTATACAAATGTTAGAAAATATATACATAAAATATCTAATTTTACGAAGAGACCATGGGTTCGGATGCCCTATTTCTTGCACCTAAATTCGCCACTGCTGATACATAATACATTTGATAGAGAGAATGAACGCATGTTGTATTCGCATGAATACAAATACAATTGATACAAAAATATAAATCTAGTTTTTTGAATATAATTGATATAAAATACAAAAATCTCACATACATTTGATTTTATACCGTTGCTACATAATACATTTGAATGGATTCCTTCTTATTGGCAAAGAGAGAAGGGGCGAGAGAGAGGGAGGAGAAGCAAGTGATAAAGTTTGCTATAAAAACAACGTATAGTGGTTTTTTATAATTTTTTTAAACTATAGTTGTTTACCATATAATATCTTAGCATTTTTGTCTTGTTCCATAATTTTCCCACTAAAAAAACCATTGTATATTCATTTTCAAGTTAAACCCCCCCCCCCCGCTCCACACATGCAGCATTACGATAACACGAAGAACAACTGTGATGGTGGCTTGAACAACTGCAATTTTGATTTATTTATTTTTTGCTATGATATGGTGAGATGCACTTGAATCTACTTTCCATTCCTGCGTAAAAATGTTTGATATTAAACAAGTAGCTAGTAATATCATTGGTGTGACTAGTAGTACTCCTTTTCTTGATTCCTATTCATATTCATCACTATTGGATTAGGCTTCTCAACCACATTAGCTATATATATTGATTGTTGAATCACATAGTCTTGGTTTATGGATGGTGCAAGTCCCTTAAGTAGGATTTTTCAGTGAGCTTTATCATAAGATTCATTTAAGCCACTTTGTGCAAGAATAATAATTTCTCTGTGCAGTTGATAGATCCTCACACGATTTACTTTGTCAAATCACTCTTCAGATTTGCCCAGAATGAATTGAGAAGAAGCATAGAGTGAGGAAGAAAAGAAGATATTATTAATCCGTAGGAAACTTATTTTCCTGCAAATTTTCATACTAATCCCCATGTAATTCACAGTTTTCTTGTAGTGCGAGGGTCTTACACAAGTGAAGCATTGCTTCAGGCTTTATAGCCAGAGGAACTACAAAATATCCTAACCGACTAACTGATTATTGCCAGCTCATCTTGCCTTACAACAACTCATTAGCACACTAATCGATATAACTAACTAGTAACAACTGACTAACTCATCAGCTAAGTGAAAATTAATAGAACAGTAACAGTAACAGTAATTAGCAGTAATCAACAGTAGCTAGTTAGCATATTTGAACAATTTTTTTAATAAATAGGACAACAAAGATAAGTTTTGGTACAAACAAAATATCGGAGTATGAAGAGTATATTCTACTCGAAGTTGTTGCAAACATGTATACGTTGCGGTTAGTATTTCTTCATTCTTGCATTCAGAAAAGTATTTTTCATTACTTATTCATCTTATGAAACATGCAAAGTAACTTTCACGTCGTCATTGTTTGACTAATATTGTGGATTCAAACAATATGTAATTTGATAAATTTGTATAATTGAACAAATGAAAAATGATTTTATTTTAGATCAAAAATTTATTCTCATATATCTCTCGAACTTTAGGTCATGAAGAGCACGAGCAACCCCAATATTTAATTTTTAACATGATTATGACATATGTGGTGCAATGAGTGACAAATTAGCCACCAGCAAAATATATGTTTGGGCGTAATTTCATTTGAATACAAGTTATGATGGGATTAATTATTTTGAGATAAATTATCTTGAGATTGTTATTTTATTGACCGTTAGGTTTCTTGTATTAAAACTACTAAGGAAAACTTTCGCAAATAACCATTATAATAAATTTAATTATGCTTCATTAATATACTAAAAAAAACTATCCATTGTTCAATGTGAGCCTCTCTGGGAAAAAAATGTTAGGCAGGATCTCTTCATAGACAACAAAGTTCGTCTTGGTCTTTGAATACTTTCCCAAATGCTGATCTACAAGTCATAGAGCTCGCAAACTCAAAATTCCTTTTTGTAGCATTAACTGTCTCACCAGAAGATGATCGATAAAATTCCATCATACGATTCCTCAACGCTCTTTTTTGGAACATTGAGTTTACTTGTTTGTACCAATTCCTCAACATTGTTCATAACAACGATTCGTTGTTCTTGCAGGGGATGCATTTCAGTTTACGAAGGGATGAAGAATATAGAGAAGACCCTTCTGTTACTTGCACTCCAGATATATACAGTTAGTGCCATTCCTGACTTTATCTTTTGTTAGCAACACAAGTTGTCGTTGGATATATTTTGAAATTGGAAGTTTGAGTTTTTGAAGTTGTCTGGACTTGCATTTTACTTGATTTTTTTTTTTATGTTTTGTAAGTGGAGGTCTCGAATCACTAATCTAAGCCAGTTTTTGATAACTCTAAAATCAGATTCTCAAAATCAAATCAAATTTCGTGATCAAACGCTAGTTAAATATCTAGTAAAATAATTGAGATGAGCCTAAACTTACTAAAATATCATCATCATTAGTGGTAAAAGTGGCACAAAATAATGACCAAAAGGGAGGGGGCGTCTTGGTGAACAGATTGCATTAATTGAGGGAAAGGGGGGGGGGGGGGGGGGGGGGGGGGGGGGGGGGGGGGGGGGGGGGGGGCAGTGTGTGTGTGGTGGCTGAGGTGTGAGAAGGGGAAGGGGTCCACCAGGGTGTAAGGCGTGGTAACCCCTGTGCCTTATAAGGTGTGTGGGGCCGTGCGCCTTCCCCTTAACATTGTTAGACGGCGTTAACAGGACAAGGGGAAAGGCGTGGTTAGCCCTGCACTTTTTCCTCTTTGGTATTTTTCAGTTTTTCATTACCCTTTTGGCATTTTAGCAAAAAATTGTTGCCACTTTGGCTCTGGACTCTTGTTCTTCTTAGTTCTCTTACTTCATAGTGTCACTGACAATCCATCTATCCTTATCTTGTTTCCAAGTTCACTTTTCATTCAAATAGACTTCAAGTTTCCTTTTTTTTAACTACACGTTGTTTTGCTGCATAGTCTTATTTCCATTTTATTGCTTGGTTATAGAGGAAATCAAGTTGGAACTTTGAAGCAACCATGGAAAAGTTTAAAATTAGAGTAGAGGCAAGTAAAATGCATGTTTCATCTTATACGGAAACACATTATAATTTAAAATGTTTGCAGGACTTGTGATCAAAGAATCTTGCTAGCCAAACCAAAGGTTTGGGATTTAAGATTGTCTTATCTAAGTTGACTACTTTTCTGCTTGTCTAATCTTGCCTTCTCAATTTATAACCTTGTCGTATACTCGTATCTTTTGTCCAAGATAAATTTGAAAATCATCAAATTTGTTCAGTTTCTTTGACCTTACCAGAAAAATGACAGAGTCTATGACCTTACCAACTTGCATTATACTAAGCTAGTGTCTTCAATTTTTGAACTTAACGTTACATTTCTAAGTTGGTGATTATTAATGGTTATGAATGGCCACCCCATTGTACATCTGGCCATTACGCAATGGAATTTCTCCAAAGCTTCCAAAATAAAATGGTTGATTGAATAATCGTAACATTCATTGTGTTTTAAATATTTCTTGTGAAGTTCTTTGAAGTGAATGATAACTAATGAAGAAGTGTGTGCTTGGGCATGCTAACTATTACAACCAAATGCTTTAAATGGACGTAGATTTCGTGTACAATTAAGGCCCCTTTCCGCCTGCCACATCCCAACGCTCTTTTATGGAACTTTGAGTTTACTTGTTTGTACCTATTCCTCAACATTGTTCATAACAAAGATTTGTTGTTCTTGCAGGGGATGCATTTCAGTTTACTAAGGGATGAAGAATATAGAGAAGACCCTTCTGTTTATACCTGGCTCTCCTTATATATATAGTTAGTGCCATACATCACTTTATCTTTTGTTAGCAACACAAATTGTCGTTGTGTCCAGAAAAATTCAGTTTACTATCTTCGACTTTGTTGCTTTCAAGGCTTTCGCCCTTTATTGTCTTGTTTATGGAGTGGTAAAACCATGTTCATGTACCAATTGTCTTTTTGAGTAATTTTATTGGTGATTAACAATAATATACTGGTAGAATGGCTCAATAAGATTGATGGCCTAAAGTCAACTTTAACGAGACATTTATTGTTTTGTGGTCAATCTTTAAAAAGAAAAATTAACCTAAAATTTATTATAGGTAAGAATTGGACTTCAATTCTTTTTAAACTAGAGGTTTGAGATTTGAATCTCGTAATGATATTTTGTTTAGCTATGGAGTACTTTCCTCTTTGATTGGTCGTGTTTGTCTCAAAATCGAATTAATCGGGAAATTCAATATAAATATTAAACATTGGATAAAGAAAAACTGAGACCTCAATATATATGTGTTAAAATATCATCTCTGACATTTTCCTATATGTGTTAAAATATCTCTGACCTTTTCCTATATTTACACTTTTCGTACATATTTTAATTTTCTTTAATAAAAATTCTGACTTCGATATCGATTACGTCTACTTAAGAAACTAAAGATAATAAAATGTTAACGTCCTTCGAGTTGTTATATTCTAATTTCTAACCCATCAATTCGAATTTTTGACTTTTGGTGCATTGTGTTAATTTTAAATCACTTTGCCTAATCTTGCTGCGGCCATATCTACTAAAATATTTTCTTCCTTTATTTTTATTTGTTAAATATTTGTAAAATAATTTTTTTTATTTATTTATCATTTTGAAACAATTTAATTTTACTTTTAATATTAATTATTTATTTTTTCAATTACTTCTTAATATGTAGACTATACATTAATTAATATAAATATAAATATTATAATAAAATATTCATATTAATCGTCATGAATTCATATTAATCAATAATCATCATGAATTTTACCTATAAATCTATTATAGGTAAAAAATTGGATCTCATTCTTTTTAAACTAGAGTTCTAAGGTTTGAGTTTTAGAATGATTTTTTGTTAGTTAGGGAGCACTTCTCTTTAATTGATCATACGTGTCTCATAATCAAATTAATCGAGAAATTTATATATCTATATAAAGCTGGATAATAAGTCCGCTGATGTGGCATAACTCATTGACCAGTATTATTATTTCTCTATTTTCTCATAATTTTGAATTTTTTTCTGTAGAAACATGAAAACGGTGAGGTGACGCTGTCTAAAGCCTGAATTTCTATTTATCTTTTTTATGGTTTTTTTTTGGAATTTTTCTTCATTTTAAAAGACAGAAAATATTAAAGCTTTTACAAAATATTAAAGTATAATATTTAATTCTCTCCTCATTAATACATAATAATAAAAATTGCCGTTGGTTACAGAATTTGAAAAAAAAAATTAGCCATTAACTTTTGTTAATACAACCTCATAATGGATAATAATAAAAATAAATTGGCGTTGCTTACGGAATTTGAAACAACAATTCACCATTAACTTTTCAAATATGTATTAATGTTGTAGAAAAATCGTCTCTTCTCATTTCCCATAATTAACCTTTATTAATAGGTATTAAATTAATTAATGTTGTATTGTAGTAATTTAGTATGCATTATTGGATATTATAAAAACAGGAGAGGCAAATGCATTCAAGCAATTAATCTTTGTGGATCAAAAAGGTAATATTTCTATTTCTCTCACCCAACCTGTTGTAATTATTATTTGGTCTTTTTATTTTATTTTATTTTATTGTTCCTCCTCATTTTTTCCTTTTTGTGATTTTCTTCTTATAATGTTACGAAAATATTTGCATTTGATTTTGTATCAGATGATGGTCGCAGTGCTCAACTCTATATGAGTTGAAGTGACGATGAAGAAAATTAGAGAAATAAATAGAAGTTCAATGTTTTAAAGTTTTAGAGAGGACAAAGAGGTGTATGATGATATGTTCAATGTATGTATTTAGCTGATTTTTTTCCTATTTTTGTTTATTCGCCTTTTTAGGTTCGCTTAAATTTTATTTCAGAGTACAGAAAAATTGTCAATCATAACATACTATTACAAACATGCCTTAGAAATAGAAACAAAAGCAGGCGACAAATTTTCTCTTATTCGTTGTAATATAATGTTACGCATAAAATATGATGTTGCACCTCTTTATGATTGAGAAATTATTTTCTTTCTTCATTCTTTTTATTATTCAATTTGTTTAATAATAATTTGTTTACTTGCCTTTTTAGTTTCGCTTAAATTTTATTTTAGAGTATAGAAAAATTGTCAATCATAACATACTATTACAAAAATGTCTTAGAAATAGAAACGAAAGCAGGAAACAAATTTTCTCTTATTCGTTGTAATATAATGTTACACATAAAATATGATGTTGCACCTCTTTATGGTTGAGAAATTATTTTCTTTTCTTCATTCTTTTTATTATTCAATTTGTTTAATAATAATAATAATAATCTTAATTTTAATATATATATATATAAAGTTACTCCAAAAAAAAGTCGTGTGTCATGTTCTTATAATGTAAATGTGTTAATTGCTGTAGGAATAAATATCATAATTGTTGTATAGAGGATTTTTCATGGTTACTTATGCATAGTGTGTTTTTCGTTTTCTTTTTCCTTATTTTTAGTAGATCATATCCTGGAAAGGTCCTTTGAAATTTTCTTCTAATTAGGAACAAAAGAAAAAAAAATTAGAGGTGAACTTCTTATATAACTTATCAAAACATTTTAAGGACCTTTTACTTTATATCGGTCAAAAATATATATATCATTGGTTTATATACTTTTAGTGTTGATTATCATAAGGTTTAGGATGTGTTTAAATTTATCATTAACGGTAATGTTTATTAATCTCGTGGCTACAAACCATTATATTTGATGTCATTACTTTCTCCACATTTTTAATTGCTAAAAGGAAGAGACAACGTGTAATGCAAGAATCAAAATTAAAGAAAAGCACAACCAAGTTAAATATAATTCATTTGAAGAACAAAAACGTATTTTAATATTTAAATCTATGTATAATAATAAAATTAAGAGTAAAAAAATGATTTGACATTTCTCTTTCATCAAGAAATATAATTATTTTTTCTCCTTTCATTTTTATTTGATTTTTCTCTATTTATATTCTCATTTATGTGTTAGTATATTATAAAAACTAAAAAAACCCACTTCTTTTAACTCTATTAATTATATTAAATATACAATGATAAGAACTGTGTGCTTGGGCATGCTAACTATTACAACCAAATGCTTTAGATGGAAGTAGGTTTCATGTACAATTAAGGCCCCTTTCCGCCTGCCACATCCCAACACTCTTTTTGTGGAACATTGAGTTTTGTTGGGATCTCAAATTCCAACTCAGTGATAATCTCTGATTTCTCAGACCATCATAATACTTCCCGTCTCTCTCAACTCAGGGATACTCTCAAGAAAGGAATAAAGAAGAAGGCTGTACAAACTAAGACAAAAAGGAATTTGGGCTCAAATATAGAGTAAGCAAATTTGGACTCATACAACTCTGGCCCAATTGATGATGAAAACAGTTCTTATTTTGACACCTTCTAGAAGCCTTATACGTGTACATAGCAAAGGAATATTTTGTGAATAATTTCCCTGCAAAGTTTGTTAGGAACCTAGCCTGTAGAATAGTGACAAGTGTACAGAGCATATTTGCATTTCTCATTTCTACTTGGATAAATCAATGTAACAGTGATGAATGGAGATATACAGAAAATTTCTCGATCATCTTCTCTTTGGTTCTCAACATGGTATCAGAGCTATGGGAATAGATCCCAATCCTCTTTCAAATTTCTTCCTTCTTTTCACTCTTTAATTGTTTTCTTCTTTTCCAGATCCAATGGGAGACAACACCCCTCTTAATGAAAGCACCACTCAAAACTCCCCAGTTGCAGTTGTTGCTGGTTCCTCTCAGACCAGTATAGTAGACATCTCAAACCTTTTCTTCCTTCATGCTTCAGATTCCCCGGGTATGGTGCTGGTAAACACCATTTTTGATGGTAAGGGATATGGAGGTTGGCGCAGGGGAATTTTGATAGCCTTGTCAGCGAAGAACAAGGTTGGTTTCATTGATGGTACAATCACCATTCCAAATATCACTTCTGATAATTACAAATCATGGTCTAGATGCAACAATATGGTCATCTCTTGGCTCTTGAACTCACTATCAAAGGAGATTGCTGAAAGTGTTTTGTACTCCAAGACTGCAAAGACCATCTGGGAGGAGCTTGAGGAGAGATTTGGCCAGAGCAATGGACCTCTTCTTTATCAACTACAAAAGGAAATCAATGAGTCAGTTCAAGGAAATCTGGACATTGCAAGTTACTATACCAAGCTAAAAAGACTATGGGATGAGCTGGACAGCCTAGATATTTGTCAACCTTGCACCTGTGATTGCTCATGTGGAGGTAAGGTGAGATCTCACAAATCTGACCAAGATGCAAGGTTTATTCAGTTCTTAATGGGACTGAATGAAACTTATGCAGGTCCTAGAAGCAACCTTTTGTTGCTTTCCCCTCTTCCTTCAGTGAACTATGCATATTCTCTCCTCATCAGGGATGAGAAACAAAGGGAAGTTCATGTATCACAGCATGCTGCACCTACAGCCTTTTATGCTTCTAAACAAGGAACAAATACTTATTCAGGATCTTCTACTTCCACTGCTGGGATTTCTAGACAGCCTTATAATTCACAGAAATCTGTAGAAAGGAAACTTGTAACTGAAGGAAAGAAAATTGCTAATGGCCTATTCTGTTCTTATTGTAAGAAAACAAACCACACTATTGAAAACTGTTACAGGCTGATAAGTTTTCCTTCTGATTTCAAATTCACAAAGTCAAAGAAGATGGGACCTCCAGTCAAAAGCAATTCTGCTTATTCCATTGATGAATCAGGAAGCAATTCAGGAGACAAGCCAATGACCCAGGATCAATACCACCACCTATATCAACTTTTGCAACATGTGAAGCTAGGAGCAGAACCACAAACTAATACAGAAGAATCTGCAACAGTTAATTGTGCTGGTATAACTACTTCACCCTCACCTAGCTATTTTAGTGTGTCTTTAAGGTCAGTCTCTTGGATTCTAGACTCAGGTGCTTCTGAGCATATGACATCTGATTTTAACTTGTTGTTTAATGTCAAGAATCTTCCTAAGCCTATATATGTGAATCTACCAAATTCTACTAGAGCTCTTGTTTCTAAATCAGGTTCAGTGTCTTTGTTGCCAGATTTTACTATACATCATGTCCTATATATCCCATCTTTTCATTTTAACCTTTTGTTTGTTTATAGACTATGCTTACAATTCCACTCCATTCTCAGTTTTTCTGCTTTCGGTGCTATTTTGCAGGGCCCTTCAATGAAGAGGCCACTGGTTCTTGGTAAAGTCACTAGGGGGCTCTATCTTCTACATTCAACTATCACCAAACAAGTCAAGCCTTCAGATAGTTTATCTCCTTCTAGCAATGTTTTTAATTCTGCTTGTAATCAAAGTGCTATAGCACAAGTACCAAGTTCTTCTTTATTTTTAGGATCTGTTTCTGTTGATGTAAACACTTGGCATTGTAGACTTGGTCACATGCCCTTTTCTAATATGAAATCTGTTTGTTCTATTCCTATGAATTCTTTTTCCGTTCCTTGTGATGTTTGTGCTAGAGCAAAGCAAACTAAGTTACCTTTTGGGTCTAGCACTACTGTTTCTAAACATCTTTTTGATCTCATACATGTTGATACATGGGGACCTTACAAGACCCCAACACATGATGGTTTTAAGTATTTTCTAACCATAGTGGATGATCACAGTAGAGCAACATGGACTTTTCTTTTGAGCACTAAGTCTAATGCATTCACTGTTTTAAAGCAATTTTTGGCTATGGTCAAAACTCAGTTTCACAATACAGTAAAGATTCTCAGAAGTGATAATGCCCTTGAACTAGGTAGTAGTAAAGATGCTACAGAATTTCTTCTTTCAGAAGGTATAATACATCAAACCTCTTGTATATCCTCTCCACAACAAAATGGCGTAGTGGAGAGGAAACATAGGCATTTGTTAGAGGTATGTAGGGCCTTGCTTTTTCAGTCCAAATTACCTATTCGTTTTTGGGGAGAGTGTCTCTTAACAGCAACCTTTTTAATCAATAGGTTTCCTTCTAAGTTGCTCGATATGAAAACACCATACGAGCTGTTGTTTGGTCATTGCCCTGATTATTCCCTTCTCAGATGTTTTGGTTGTCTTTGTTATGCCTTTACTTTACCTATTCATAGAGGCAAACTAGATCCTAAGTCTGTCAAGTGTGTATTCTTAGGTTATCCTTTTGGGAAGAAAGGGTACAAACTTCTTAACTTGAGCAATAACAAGATCTTTGTGTCCAGGGATGTCATTTTCCATGAAAGCATATATCCTTTCTCTAGTAATATTCCAGCTTGTCCTCCTTTCTCCCTTCCATCTCAATCTTCTGTCCTTCCAGATTATGACTCATCTTTTCCCATTTCTTATGTTCCTCCTCAATCTCCTTTACCTAATGATATTTCTGTTTCCATCCCTCCTTCTACTATGCCATCAGACATGGCGGACATCCCCGATATTCCCCAACAATCAGATGACATACCTGAACATCAACCACACCCTTTGAACATTGAAATACCTGCTCATGAACCACCACCACAACCTACTAGACACTCCACTCGAGTCTCTTGTACTCCCAAGTACTTAAGTGACTATATTTGTAATTCAGTCATTCTAACCAATGTCACTAATCAGTGTTTTGCTGCCCCTATTTCCCCTGTTTCACTTCCTTTTTCTGCCTTATCTAGTACAAACCGATCTTTTCTAAACTCTGTTTCTTCCTTTACTGAACCGACTTCCTACTCTCAAGCTATTTTACATCCTGGATGGCAAAAAGCTATGGCTAAGGAATTTGAGGCTCTTGCATCTAATAATACATGGGATGTTGTTGAATTGCCAAAAGGTAAGAAAGCTCTACCCTGCAAATGGGTGTACAAAGTTAAGTATAACCAGGATGGAATGGTTGAGCGACTCAAAGCTCGGTTAGTTGTGAGGGGGGATATTCAACGAGAGGGCATCGATTTCACTGAAACATATTCTCCGGTTGTCAAGATGACAACCATTCGCTGTTTATTGGTTGTGGCAGTAAAAAAACATTGGCATATTTCACAGTTGGATGTGAATAATACTTTCCTGCATGGTGATTTGCAGGAAGAGGTCTATATGAAGTTCCCTATTGGTATGCAGCCTCCTAGTTCTTCTCATGTCTGTCGCCTTAACAAATCCCTCTATGGTTTACGTCAAGCATCGCGACAATGGTATGCTCGGTTGACTGCAGCTTTAAGTTTCAAGGGATACTCTCATTCTCTAAATGACTACTCCCTCTTCTATAAAAGGGTTCAAAGACGAGTGTCTATTTTGGCAGTTTATGTGGACGACATCTTGCTCACAGGAGATGATCCTTGTGAATTGGAATCTCTCAAGCTCTTTCTACATTCTGAGTTTCGGATCAAAGACCTAGGTGCTGCCCATTATTTTTTGGGGATGGAAATCATCCGGGAACCACATGGAATCATTTTGGGACAACGGAAGTTTATTTTTGACTTATTGTCAGAGTTTGGTTGCACTGACTTACAGCCTGTGTCTTCTCCTTTGGATCCCAATATCCGACTACGAGCTGATGATGGTGAACTTTTATCCAATCCAACCCTGTATCGCATACTCTTGGGAAAATTGAATTTTCTCACAAACACTCGACCGGATCTTTCCTTTACAGTTCAACACCTTAGCCAGGTTATGCAATCTCCCCGTATCCCTCATTTTGATGCAGCTTTGAGATGTCTCAGGTATCTTCTTTTGGATCCCGGATTGGGTATTTTCTTCTCTGCTGATTCGACTCTTGATCTCGTTGCTTTTTGTGACTCCGATTGGGGTAGATGTCCAGATACTCGCCGCTCTATCAGTGGATATTACATTACTCTTGGGGGTTGTCCAGTCTCATGGAAATCCAAGAAACAATCTTTAGTTTCTCTTTCATCTGCTGAAGCCGAGTACAGGTCCATGCGCAGGGTCGTTGCTGAAATCACTTGGCTGGTTCGATTACTCGACGATCTTAGTGTGCCTTCACCATTACCTGTTCCTCTGCACTCCGATAGCCAGGCTGCTATTCATATCGCCAAAAACCCAGTTTTCCATGAGCGGACGAAACACGTGGACCTTGATTGCCACTTTGTCCGTCAACAATACCTTGCCGGGCTCATTTCATTACGGTTTGTTCCTTCTGTCGTCCAGTTGGCTGATGTCTTCACAAAGCCCC
>NW_026031354.1:0-235 GCF_019186545.1 Solanum stenotomum
TCCCCAAACGCTAAACCCTAAACCCTAACCCTAAACCATAAAACCTAAAACCTAAACCTAAACACTAAACCCTAAGCCCTAAACCCTAAGCCCTAAATTCTAAACCCTAACCCCCTAAACCTAAACCCTAAACCCTAAACCCTAAATCCCAAACTCTAAACACTAAGCCATAAACCCCGAACCCTAACCAATAAACCCTAAACCCTTTAATGATATCCACAAACCCTAAATCATA
>NW_026031355.1:0-374 GCF_019186545.1 Solanum stenotomum
TGACTTGAATCTAATTAGTATCTTTCCTCCTTTACTCTATGGTTCGAACTAAAGCAACAAAAGATGTAACACCATCACTAGCAAGAGAGGATGTGTATAGACTACCGACAGTTTAATAGGGTCACCATTCAGAACAAGTATCCATTGCCTCAGATATATGACTTTTTTGACTAATTGCAAGGAGCATCGGTGTTCTCTAAGATTGATTTAAGGTATGGTTACCATCAGTTAAAGATTGAGGCAGTTAAGAATTGAGTTCGACCAAGTTCTATGATTCAAATTAGAAGTTTTGTGGGGCTAGCTAGTGATATACCGTGAGTTTACGGTATTTCTAATACATTTCACCTACAAGTCGTGTGTGTCTAGAGCCTTTT
>NW_026031356.1:0-602 GCF_019186545.1 Solanum stenotomum
TGATGATCTATTGAAATTCTAGAAACCATTGGTCTGTTCATAATCATGGAATCAAGAATCTGACTGAATTCTAGGGACCCAATGGGCGAAAGGAACCCACTAGTGAAATCCCACATACCTGGTGACGAATTCGACGGAGAAATCTTTCGATTTCAGGGCTGGAACTGAAGAAACCTCGTTGCGTTTTTGAACTAGGGTTCTTGACCTTTTTCTCCTTCTTGATTCTAATTTTCTAAGTTTTGATTAATGATTTTGACTAAGGTAAGTTCTAATTATGTTTCTAGGCTTAAACTGATTAAAACCTCATGATTTAGTGTCTAAACAACTTATCTTAGGGGTTAAATGAAATAGGAAAAGACCAAAAGACCCCTGAATTAGCTGCTGTCGGAGTGACTGACGGACGGGACTGATGGTCAGTCAATCAATCGACGGTCCGTCGATTGGGTCCGTAGGTCGAGTCTGCCCGACAGGGCTTCGCTAAAACGGGTATAACTTTTTACTCGGAGGTCGGAATTTAGCAAACTCGTTGGAGTTGGAAAGATAATTCAATCATCTATCTAACCATAGGTCATGCGACACATAATTCGGTTTGTGCTAAAAGT
>NW_026031357.1:0-205 GCF_019186545.1 Solanum stenotomum
TGGCTCGAACGTCCGTTTGACGCAATCTATTTTTTGAAAACTCGTATTTTTTTGAGATCTATATGAGGAACCCATCGCCTTTGTCTGAATTTCCTTTTATTTTTTTCATCATATTTCCGCTCGCGCGTAAGAATCAGTAAAACGCATTTTTGGGAAAATCGGCACGCGCAAACCGCCTTTGGGCAGTTTGATTGCGTAGATCTCG
>NW_026031358.1:0-205 GCF_019186545.1 Solanum stenotomum
AGACAAAGGCGATCGGTTCCTCATATAGGTCTCGAAAAAATACGAGGTTTCAAAAAAAGGATTGCGTCAAACGGACGTTCGAGCCGAAAGTTACGGCCGTTTGAAATTCAGCATCTTAAAGGTGGAAGGTGGCTTTGAATTTAGGAAACTTCAAACGGCCATAACTCGGGCCTCGGCTGTCCGTTTCAGTCGATTTTTTTTTTGA
>NW_026031359.1:0-426 GCF_019186545.1 Solanum stenotomum
GGCCTCGGGTGTCCGTTTCAGGCGATTGATTTTTTGAATGCTCGTATTTTTTCGAGATCTACGCAACCAAACTGCCCAAAGGCGGTTTGCGCGTGCCGATTTTCCCAAAAACGCGTTTTACTGATTCTTACGCGCGAGCGGAAATATGATGAAAAAAATAAAAGGAAATTCACACAAAGGCGATGGGTTACTCATATAGAACTCGAAGAAATACGAGGTTTCAAAAAAAAGATTGCGTCAAACGGACGTTCGAGCCGAAAGTTACGGCCGTTTGAAATTCAGCATCTTAAAGGTGGAAGGTGGCTTTGAATTTAGGAAAATTCAAACGGCCATAACTCGGGCCTAGGGTGTCCGTATCAGGCGATTTTTTTTTTGAATCCGCGTATTTTTTTGAGATTTATGCAACCAAATTGCCCAAAGGCGGTT
>NW_026031360.1:0-577 GCF_019186545.1 Solanum stenotomum
AGAAAAACAATAACCATGTTTTTGGTTCATATGGATATCTTAAGGATGTACTTCAATTCGTGGGTATACCTTGGGAATGTTATTGGCCAAACATTCCATTTTAAACAACTTTCCAGAATAAAAAGTTAGCACCATTCCATACCCCATCATATAGAGAAACGTCTTTTAATTTTGGACAGAAGTATATAATTAGTCAGATAGCATATTCTCAAACATATTAAAGAAAGACACAATATATAATATGCCCTTTAACTTAGCTTGAGGTGGCATCTACACCCTTTAATTTTTTGTTTGCACAAGTAAACACTTAAACTTGTATAAAGTTGAATAAACTTGTAAACGCATCTTGCGTGATATAATACACATAGGATACCACGTATGATGATGTGTAGGATGTGAATTGCTATGTAGGACGCCAAGTAAGACGCATGTGTTTACTTGTTCAGCTCTATATAAGTTGAAGTGTCTGTTTGTGCACAACCAAAGTTGAAGGGTGTAGACGCAAAATGAAGCCAAGTTAAAGGCATGTTTATGTATTATTCCATAAATAAAATAACTATTGTCACTTCTAGTTCCT
>NW_026031361.1:0-297 GCF_019186545.1 Solanum stenotomum
CGAGGTCCAGCCTCCGTACTGTCAGATTTTACTAATTAGGGTTGAAGTTCTGGTTCGATGTTCTTCATTCTTGGGTTTGTATATGCAATTCTTTTTAGTTATAGTTATTCTGTGTACTCGTCGGGCTTATGGGGGTTCGTTCGGATTTTTATTTAACTTGCGCACGAGTGTACCTTCTGGGCTTATGGGGGCCCAGTTAGGTGTAGTTAGCTTATAGATTACTTTAGTTAGTTCTTTGTACACTCGTCTGAATTCCATTGTTAGTTAAATTTTAGTTCTTGACCCTAAGTTTGTATT
>NW_026031362.1:0-495 GCF_019186545.1 Solanum stenotomum
CCCAATCACGAATAGCCTCAATCTTCACTGGATCTACCATAATGCCCTTCTTAGATACAACATGCCCCAAGAACGCCACAGAGTCTAACCAAAACTGGCACTTTGAGAACTTGGCATAAAGCCGCTGATCTCTCAAAGTCTGGAGCACAACTCTCAAATGCTGCTTATGATCACCCCTACTCCGCGAGTATATCAAAATGTCATCAATGAAGACTATGACGAATGAATCAAGATAAGGCCTGAACACGCGCGTCATCAAGTCCATAAAGGCAGCAGGGGCATTAGTCAACCCAAATGTCATCACCAAGAACTCATAATGGCCATAACGGGTCCTAAATGCAGTCTTAGGGATGTCTGCTGCCCTAATCCTCAACTGGTGGTAACCGGACCTCAAATCAATCTTAGAGAACACTGAAGCTCCCTATAGCTGGTCAAATAGGTCATCGATCCTAGGCAGAGGATATCGGTTCTTCACTGTCACCTTATTCAATTGTC
>NW_026031363.1:0-700 GCF_019186545.1 Solanum stenotomum
AGAAATTGATCTAATGGTCCTAAGTTAGTTCGGGTAAGTGAGAATTTGTTGAAGTAAAAACTTATATTAATTAAACTAATTTAAGGTGTTAAAATCTCTTTTTATTCAATTATCTGAGCCATTAAATAAGATATATATATTTACTCTTATAATATCATTGACTAATGAGTAATTTTTAAACAAGAAACCTTAATGATATCAATACAGTGTGTGTATATATATATATATATTGATTTATATTAATTAAGAGAAATTATCAACTTTAATGATACCAATACAACATATGATAATGATTTCGAATCAGTTAAGTGAAATTAGTTGGAGGTATATATATGGTGTAATTATTTAGTGGAATATGAATGTAAAGGGGTATATGTTTGTAATTATTTTGTTTTTATGAGGCATTTGCTTAGTTTCCCCTATCATTATACAAACATAAGAATTATACTGTCACGCCCCAAACTCGAGAGGCGCAATTGGCTCCTAATGCCAAAACTCAGACCCGAGCCGACCCTGTTGAACCATTTGCTACTAGCGCATGACAGCCACACACAATCAAGAAATCAAACAAGTATATCTCGGCTTAAAACTAAGCCATCGGCCGGCAAGGCCCCTGTCAACTAATCTATAACAGAAACAGCTACTCCCAGGAGATCATATAAATAAATAGTTAACTAGCACAGAAGTCCTAATTGGGCCG
>NW_026031364.1:0-567 GCF_019186545.1 Solanum stenotomum
GCCTACTCATGCTCTTCTATCCCCTCAATTGCAGTTATCACATGACTTATTCAACAAATTCAAGTCACATATAACACATTTAGCTCGTTTTATTCCCCATCTTTCATTTACAACAATTTCAATCAACAAATAAAACCCATCCTCAATCCCCATTACTCCCCAACACAATTAGGAAAGTAGTCATGCGTAGTCTAAGAGTTTTACAAAGTTTGGAAGCCACTTGCCTTAAAACGAACTCCAAAAGTTACTTGACTTGATCCTTTCCTTTTCGAGTATAATCCAGATCACGATAATCTATTCAAACAATTATTCACAATCACAATTCGAGTCCAATGACACCAAAATCAAGAAATTTAGGGAAAAATGGCAAAACGGTCCAAAAGTCTCATACCGGAAAACGATACCCAAATCTGGAAATTTTTGATGTAAAATGATCCTTAAAGTATTTGGAAGCTAATGGTGAAAACCAAATTGAAAACGGAGTTGAAATCAATTCACAAACTCAATTTGAAGGAAAATCCACGTTCTTGAAGAAGCCAAAAATATTCGGATCCGAAACCCCGACTC
>NW_026031365.1:0-365 GCF_019186545.1 Solanum stenotomum
GAATGGACAAAATTGTGAATTGGTCTTGTTGTTGATTATTGGCTTATGCTTAGCTTAGCTTGTATAGTTGAATGTTGTTATTATCATTGTTATTGTATTGTTAATTGTTGGAATATGAGGATGATGAAGATAGCCATGGAAAGAGGGTAAGTTGATCAAACTTGATAAATATTGTATAATTGGCATGGAATTGAGTATTGTGGCTTATGGCCTTTGAAAAGGGTGGTAAGATGGCTTGATCTCTTAGTATTAATATAATTGTTATTGGTTGGTTTGATCCACCTTTGGTGGAGGTGGTTATTTGTTGTATTATTGTGAATTGAGGCCATGAAGGACATTATGTGAATGAGTTTTATGTGAAGCTA
>NW_026031366.1:0-276 GCF_019186545.1 Solanum stenotomum
CTTAATCCATCTTTTCGTAATAGTGCACCTATCATCTCAAAATCCTGGATACGCCTCTGCATATAACCTGCCAAAAAGAGAAATAAAAATGCAAAAAAGTGAAGTAAAACAAAGCCAAAATTTTTGCTAACCATATCATACTCTTTTAGCTTGTGGAGATCGGGGCTCCAGGTATGCTATCTCTTTTCCGAAGTGTTTTGAGGGGTTCTCAAGTCATCAATTGATTTCATATCACGAATCCTACATGCATAATATTTACATGTGAAATCTCAAATT
>NW_026031367.1:0-1199 GCF_019186545.1 Solanum stenotomum
AGAAAAGATTAGGGAAAAGACCAAAATATCCTTAAAATTTTCGGACTAACAAACTGCACTGTGCGACTGTGCGACTGTGCCAACAGCCCAACTTCCAAGGGCATAACTCACTCACACGAACTCGGAATCAAGGAAACTTGGTGGCGTTGGAAAGATCATTTCAAGGGCTTTCCATACATAACTGAAAATTTGCCTAAATCATTTTGATCTAGGAGTTACGATTGCTCAAAGTTGACCAAAAACTCTTTTTTTTTTTTTTCCATACTTAGCCAAATTTTCCAGATTCTTTCCAAAATGACTATTTCCAATTCAACTCTTCTTGGAACTCAATGTGCTATACCTAGGGACCTTAACTCAACACTCAAGAAATTTTATTCCTCGGTAATATCTCACTCCACATGAAGGACGGCTCGAGTCTTAGTTCGAAAAATTCTCTGGGGTGTTACAAAAAGAGTCAACTATCACCAATTCACTGAAAAAGTATAGATACTATGTGTTGTGTTAAATCCCTAAATATTATAAATGATTAAGACGATCCACATTCATATTTTTTCTATAAAAATTACCCCCTCACAAAAGAAATAGAATTTTGTAGAATGTTTTAAATAAGTTCTGAAATCACGTTATGAATTAATAAAATACTATTGAGTGAATATATGTTGTAATTAGAAGGATTTTCAGTATTTTGTTTTGTTATTTCCATCACAAATTCACCAGTTTTACGTTAACAGTCAGCCTACTGCAACCATCTTCCTCTTTCGTGGCTTCGTATTAAAAGCTCATGCACATAAAGTTTAAATAATATTTATCATCATCAATGACAGAGCAACATGTATTCAAAAGGTGTTAACTGACACCACTTCATTGAAAAAGTATATTATGTAGATAGGTGAAAAGTTTTATCACGACAATAAAATCAGCTTTTAGCGACCAAAAATATACACATTAATAAAGAGTGCTAAAGTCTTTACAAGCCTTAGTTAATTTTCCTTAGATCCAATTTCGTTAAATGATTTAGGGACATTTACAAAGAGTGCTAATTGCCACTATATTTAGCGGCAATTAAGCTATTACGGTTAATTAATTGTAGCTATAGATCATTTTCGGTGTACTGATTAATATACATAGTACGTATTGAATCCCTTTAGATATTTACTCGTATATTTTGTCAGATTTTGTTTTTGTTATCTCCATTACCA
>NW_026031368.1:0-282 GCF_019186545.1 Solanum stenotomum
AGAAGTTCTCCCTATTTTAGGAGTTCTAATAATTACTAGAAAGTAATATTAAATAGTTTTAGGAGAGTTGTAGTTGTTTTGTTCATGAGTCCATTTTAGTAATGTTGGAATTTGAAGATATGTATTTGATAGCTGCATCTGGTTCATTATTGTGTGTGATTTTTCTTTTTTTCTAACTATAGATGAATTCAATAATGTCTGTGATTTGTTTTGCACTACGATTTTACAAATATAAGCTTGTTGGTAGCTTTCCTTGCTTGTGAAACTCATCAATTAAGACAA
>NW_026031369.1:0-711 GCF_019186545.1 Solanum stenotomum
TACCTTTCGTAGCTCGATAGCTAAGACTGAGATAGATTACTTACTCCTTAGGAAGGGTGATAGAGGTCTCTGTAAGGATTGCAAGGTTATCCCAAGTGAAAATCTTACTACCCAACATAAGCTTTTGGTGATGGACCTGGAAATTAAGAGGGGTAGGAAGAAGAAGGTTGTTTTTGATCGACTGAAGATTAAATGAGGTGGCTTGACCCCTGCCCTTTCTCGAGAGATGGGCGAGAAGTTGACTGGGATGGGGGCTTGGAGTGGTAGTGAGGATGCGGACACCATGTGGAATAAAGCAGCTAGTTGCATTAGGGAAGTTGCTTCAAAGGTGTTGGGGGTATCAAGGGGTAACTTTGGAGGCCATAAAGGAGATTGGTGGTGGAATGGGGAAGTCCAAGGCCTAGTGGAAGCAAAGAAGGCGGCATACACAAAGTGGGTGGAGTGCGTAGATGAGGAAGAGAAGCGGACGCTTAAGGAGGTTTATAAGACGACAAAGACAGAAGCTAAGTTAGCTGTTACGAAGGCTAATACGGCAGCTTTCGAACGCTTATATGTCGAGCTGGGGGACAAAGGTGGGGATAAGAAATTGTATAGGCTCGCAAAAGCAAGAGAGAGGAAGGCTCGCGACTTGGACCAAGTGAAGTGTATCAAGGATGAGGAAGGCAAAGTATTGGTGGAAGAGACCTCCATCAAACAAAGATGGCGAAGATA
>NW_026031370.1:0-481 GCF_019186545.1 Solanum stenotomum
CTGTTGTATTGGTAGTCTTTACTGGTAGGAAATGAGCTGACTTTGTCATTCTGTCGACAATTACCCAAATAGAATCATGTTGTCTGCGAGACCTCGGCAACCCTGTGATGAAATCCATATTGATCATCTCCCACTTCCACTCTGGAAGTTCTATCCTCTGAGCCAAACCACTGAGCCTTTGGTGTTCAACTTTCACTTGTTGGCAATTTGGACACTTAGCAACAAACTCAGCAATGCCCTTCTTCATGCCATTTCACCAATAAACTTCACGCAAATCACGATACATCTTGGTGGAACCTGGATGAACAGAATATCTGGAGCTATGAGCTTCCTCCATAATCTTCTCTTGGAGTCCATCTACCATAGGTACACACATTCTACCTTGATATCTCAATACACCATCTCCCGCTTGTTCAAAAGCTAACACTCTTTGCTTCTGAACATTTGCCTTAAACTCAAGCAAAATGGGATCTTGATCTTG
>NW_026031371.1:0-375 GCF_019186545.1 Solanum stenotomum
CTTCCAGGCTGCTCTCCAGGCATCAGATGGTGATCAACACCGCCATATTGGTTTTAGTGCCGGTCCTAGTCGGGGCCGAGATAGTTCACAGCTGGGTTCTTCTGGCCGGGGTAGCCGACCTCCAGCTCTCAGTCGACAGTCCCAGGGGTGTTATGAGTGTGGGGATTTAGATCATTGGGCCCGCGAGTGTCCCCATCGCAGATTAGCCTTACCCGCTCCACAGGCAGTTAGGCATGCGCCAGCACCTCCAGCTAGAGGCAGAGGCCAGGGACAGGACCGTAAGGGTGGTCACCAGGGTATACGGGGTGGTCCCCGAGGAGGCAGATTAGGGGGCAGAGCCGATGCTCAGAGTAGGGGAGTCCAGGCCCACTTTTA
>NW_026031372.1:0-480 GCF_019186545.1 Solanum stenotomum
AATACGAAAGACATGAATTACTTAAAATGGAAAATAAAACTCAAGAATATGGCTGGCCCAATCTTTGATGCCACATATGTAAGGAATCTCCAATAATGGTGAAGTTGATGTTTGGTCGAGATAGTGACAGCCATGAAAGAGTTGGTTTGGTTCTTGTGGAATCAAACTCAATGAAAGATGAATTAATATGAATATTTGGTAGGAAGATAATTAGTGCAAAAATAAAAGTCAAGATAGTATCTTGGTAGGTGAAATTTAGGTAAACCATAAAATGGTTTCACATGTTTAATCTTGACATTTTTGACACATAGTGATGTCATGGATGACATCAATAGGAAAAATTCATTCCTATAAATAGGTAACTCTTAATTCATTTTCAAATCATCCTCTCACTTTCCTTCTCACCTTCTAAGGCCTTTGATGTTCTTTCTCTTGTATCTTTTCATTTGTAATCTTTGCAGAGTGAAATAAATATTGGTG
>NW_026031373.1:0-3114 GCF_019186545.1 Solanum stenotomum
TATGTGCTTTGACTTTCCGTGCATGACAACATTTTTTGACAACTTGATAGTGGATGTCTTGTCACAAAACAGAACCATCTCTTCATCTTGTTCATGCCCGATTTCTTTCAATATTTTTTTCATCCAGATGACTTGACAGGCACATGTAGCTGCTGCTACATACTCTGCTTCAGTAGTTGACAGAGTGACGATTGGTTGCTTCCTTGAGGACCATGCCACAACTCCTCCACTCATTAAGAAAACATATCCTGAAGTGCTCCTACTGTCATCCACATCCCCCGCATAATCACTGTCGGTGTAGCCTAAGAGTTCACTTTTTCCTTCATGTTGATACCATATTCCAAATTCCAGAGTTCCCTTACATACCTCATGATTCTTTTTGCAGTACCAAAGTGCAACTCAGTAGGATTTGCCATAAAACGACTAATAAGACTTACCACAAACATCAAGTCAGGTCGTGTGGCTGTGAGATACATTAAGCTGCCCACCATTTGCTTATATAGTGTTGAGTCGACCTTCACACCAGCTTCATCCCGGCCAACCTTCTGTCCAGGGACTATCGGATTGCAAACAAAGTTGTAATTCTGCATCCCAAACCTCTCGATCAGCTCAGTAGCATATTTTCTTTGACATATAAAGATGCCATCAGCCTTCTGTATCACTTCAATGCCAAGAAGATATCTCATCTTCCCCAAATCAGTCATGTCGAATTCATCCTTCATGGAGCACTTAAACTCATTCAACAACTCCTCATCATTACTAGTGAACAATAAATCATCAACATAAATGCTCACAATTATGATTTTACCTCCCTTTTGCTTGATGAATAATGTTTGTTCACTAGAGCTGCTTACAAAACCTTCCTTGACGATATAAGCCTCAATGCGACTGAACCAAGCTCTGGGTGCTTTTTTTAGTCCGTAAAGGGCCTTATGTAGCTTATAAACCATGTCCTTCTTCCCTGCTACTTCATAACCTTGTGGCTGCTCTACAAATACATCTTCCTTCAGCTCACCATGTAAGAAAGCAGATTTGACATCGAGCTGATAGATTCCCCATCCTCTTTGTGCTGCTACAACAATGATCATCCTTACTGTATCCATTCGAGTCACTGGTGCGAATACCTCTGTGTAATCTACTCCGTACTCTTGAGCATATCCTTTTACAACCAGCCGAGCTTTGAACTTGTCTATCTCTCCCAGTTCATTTAATTTGGTCTTGTAAATCCACTTAACCCCAATAGCCTTGGCTCCAACGGAAAGTGTAGTTAGTGACCACGTGTGGTTCCGTTCGATGGACTGTATCTCAGCATCCATCGCTTGTTTCCAACTCTGATGTCTGATGGCTTCTTGAAAACTGGTTGGATCTGATATGATCATGAAAGCTAGAGTTTCAGTCTCGACTCTAGCCATGTTTACTTCTTCCTCTATATCTGATAGCCCTTCTCCTGTGATATAATCTGCAAACCATATTGGTGGTTTTCTCACCCTGCCAGTTGTTGTTATCATTTCTCCAGTTGATGGATTATTTGGTGAAGGAACATCATCAGTGTATTCTTCTGTTTCTTCCGCTTCCTCAACACTTTCATAATTGTTTTCCCACTCGAGTTCAATGCTTTCTTCACCAGAATAACCAACAGCTTCCCAATTCCACTTCTTATCTTCCTCAAATATCACATCTCGGCTAATGTGAATTCTTTTCTCCACTAGATCGAACATCTTAAAAGCCTTGGATTCACTACTGAAACCTAACAGGACACACTTCACGCTTTTATCATCAAGCTTGCTTCTTTTAACATCTGGGATATGAACATAACCAATACATCCAAAAACCCTGAAGTGTTCGACTGATGGTTTTCTTCCACTCCATGCTTCTTCTGGGGTCATGTCTCTTACAATGAGTGTAGGAGATCTATTAAGAACATGATTCACCCATTGCACAGCATCTGGCCAGAAAACTCTTGGTACCTCCTTCTCTAACAAAGCTGTTCTCACCATGTTCATGATTGTACGGTTTTTGCGTTCAGCAACGCCATTCTGCTGGGGTGTGAAGGCTGTGGTCAGTTGTCGTTTGATTCCATGCTCTTTACAAAATTCCTTGAACTCATTTGAGTTTTATTCTCCTCCTCTATCTGTTCTTAGACATTTGATGAACAATCCAGTTTGCTTTTCCACAAATGCTTTGAATGTCTTGAACTGATGAAATGCTTTTGATTTTTCTAGCACAAAATATATCTATGTTTTTCTTGAGAAATCGTCAATGAAGCTTATCAAGTACCTTATTTGACTGTTTGATGGTGGATTGATCGGACCACAGAGATCAGAGTAAATAAGCTGCAATCTTTCAGTGGCTCTCCACTTGCTCTGCTTCGGAAATGGAACACGATGGTGTTTCCCTTTGACACATGCCTCACAGGTGGTTTTCACATCTCCAATTTCAGGTAATCCCATAACCATCTCTTTACTGCATAATGTGTGAAGTCCCTTGTAGCTGAGATGCCCATATCGATGGTGCCACAGCTTTGCCTTGTCTGAGATATCAACCTGCAAGTATTTCTCCTCTTTTGTTTTGTCATTTGATTCACCTAGCAAGATAAACATTCTATTAGCACTCATAACAGATTCTGCTATCTTTCCTCTCGAGGGATGAAAGATGTTGCATGTGTTCCGATCTCCTCCTTTGAATAGCACATCTAGACCCCTTTCTTGAAGTTGTCCAACACTCAGCAGGTTGTTCTTCAATTCCGGAATATAATACACATCATTGATCACATAGTTTATTCCTTTAAGCATTATATTTACCACTCCTTTCCCACCAACCATCAGTTTGTGATTGTTCCCAAGCTTAACATTATGTGTGAAGCTAGTGTCTAAACTTGAGAACATACCTCTTTCTCCATACATATGGTTTGAACATCCAGAGTCCACGAACCACACATCTCTTCTTCGAGCACCTTGAAGCTCCACATACGTCATGAGAAGAACTTCATCCTTTTCTTCGATCTCTGCAAAATTTGCTCCACTATTCCCATTTGGACATTTATATTGGAAATGTCCAAGATTATGGCAGTTGTAACACTCGATTTTTGCTTTGTTGAATGAGCGTCCTCTGCCC
>NW_026031374.1:0-307 GCF_019186545.1 Solanum stenotomum
AAGGTCAAACGAGCACTAGAGCTGCGAACCCCCCTTTTACCGATTTTCGTGTGCTATAGTCCTCAGATTTTTTGGTGATCTAGAATTCCGACATCATTTTTACCAAAATTATACTTGGACGTCCGTTAAGACTTTATCTATAGACCCACTTGGCCCTCGCGCAAAAATGCCCCATTTTCAAGGTCAAACGATCCCTAGAGTAGGTACACTCCCAATTTTACTAACTTTTGTGTGCTATAGTCCACGGATTTTTTAGTGTTTCGAAATTTCGACCTCATAATTACCAAAATTATACCTGGACGTCCGC
>NW_026031375.1:0-329 GCF_019186545.1 Solanum stenotomum
CCATGTTTGTCACGACCCAGGAGCACCCCTAAGACGTAACAAGGCGTACTCGACCCCGAAGGGGTCTTATACAAGCCACATAGTCATTCATTGCATTCAATAATGAAAATAGTGCGGAATAATAAAAAAACTTATTTACATCCACACATTTAAACTTCTTAAAACAACTTTAAAAACACACAGCGGAAGTCTAAGTCTCACATGGCCATCTTAGACACAGTCGCAAAACATAAGTAGGGACACGGCCCTTTACAATCAAAAGAAGTCTATTACATGAACAAAAGAACTTAAAAATCTTATCTTCGAATCCATGAGGACATACCAAGTCT
>NW_026031376.1:0-6594 GCF_019186545.1 Solanum stenotomum
AGTTGTCGGAATTAAGTCGAAACTAAACTAGTTAAAGAGAAAAAGTTGTTAAGTTGTATAAATAAGTTAAAATAAATGTTGTGGGTTAGTGGATGCTTAGTTAGAAATGAATTTGGAGCATCCTGATCACATTTTAGAAGAAGTTAATAGAGAAGAGTTAGATATGCCAACAAATATGGAGGACGATGAGGAGGAAACTTTTGAAGAGGATGAATGGATAGATGAGGAGGAAACTTCCGAAGAAGATGCATGTGAATGGATAGATGATGAAGAAACTTTCGAAGAGGATGAATAACAATTTGTATGTTTAGTTAGTGGATTTTTAGTTATTCATATTTGAGTATAATTTATATTTTAGTAGTTTTAACTTTTGTTTGACATTGTGAAAGACCATTTGGATTAAGCCTTATGTTATGATAACTTTGTTTGATATATTTGTTCGACATTGTGACATTATTTTGTACTACTTTGTTTTAATCTTTATATTTAATTGATATAGATGGTAGATAAAGACAAGGGTAAATCAAAAAAATCCGCTAATCCCAAAAAGAAATATAAGGCCAATGCTATGAGAAGGCCCACTGGGGTCGTGATATCTGATGAGCCCTCTCGAGTTAATATTTCAAAACGAGCCTCAGTTTCAACTACTCACTCAACACACCAGTCACATAATGCCTCTACTCATGTGGCTCCACAATCTGATTATACTATATCTACACCCACTGTGGTACCTAGTTCGGGGTACCAAACTTTGCAGGCTATTCACATCTTGGTCGTGGGTCTACCATACCATCATCTAGTGCTAGTCAGTGCAATACTTTGAATACTATTAGTGGATCAATTGGACTTTCCAATCTTCATCTTGAATCCAATGGCTCGGAGCCTAATACTCCCACCACCCAGCACTCAAATGCACATGGTCCTCAGCCAGGCGATAGAGACAATTTTCGGAGACTCGTCATCGAGCCATTAGGATACAAGTATTATTTAATTATGTTTTATCTTTCATTTATCTATTTATGTTTTAATTGATCGATTATTTTTTGTTTACTCTACTTTGTCAATGAACTCATATTTCAGCTTACGTCCGACAAGGAGAGTGAGAGTGATGAGAATGGTACGTCTGACAAGGAGAGTGAGAGTGATTAGGAGTAGTTGTATCTATTTGACATTTTAGACTTTTATATTTTTGGAATTGTTTAATTTGATCGTATTTTAATTTATTTTGAAGTTGGATGAAGTTTATTTTGAAATACTTTAATGTATATGTTGAAAATATTGTGTTGTTTTGGTTGGATGAAGTTTATTTGGCTTTGGGTTGTTTTGGCATAAATATGCAGGTGGACAACTAAAAATTGCAACAATTAGCTTCCTGTTTTGTAGCAGAAAACCAACCTCCAAAGGTCAGAATTTCAAAATTAAAAAATAAAAATACCAACCTCCAGAGGTCGGAATTTCAACATTACAAAAATAAAAATACCGACATGCAAAGGTCAAAATTTCAACATTACAAAAATAAAAATACCGACCTCTGGAGGTCGAAATTTCAACATTACAAAAATAAAAATATCAACCTCCGGAGGTCGGAATTTCAACATTACAAAAATAAAAATACCGACCTCCGGAGGTCGGAATTTCAACATTACAAAAATAACATTACCGACCTCCGGAGGTCGAAATTTCAACATTATAAAAATAAAAATACCAACCTCCGGAGGTCGGAATTTCAACATTACAAACATAAAAATATCGACCTCCGGAGGTCGGAATTTTACAAATACAGAAATAAAAATACCGACCTCCGGAGGTCAGAATATCAACATTACCAAAAATAAAAATACCGACCTCCGGAGGTCGGAATTTCAACATTACAAAAATAAAATTACCGACCTCCAGAGGTCAGAATTTTAAAAATACAAAAATAAAAATACCGACCTCCGGAGGTCGGAATCTTAAAAATACAAAATAAAAATACTGACCTCCGGAGGTCAGAATTTCAACATTACAAAAATAAAAATACCGACCTCCGGATGTCGGTATTCCAATTTTGACCTCAGGAAGTCGGAAATAATAATATATGAATTTTCTGACATAAAATAAAAACTGACCTCTAGAGGTCAGTAAATACCGACCTCCAGAGGTCGGTATTGAATAGCGACCAAGCTTTTTCCGACCTAAGTTGGGATGTCGGTTTTAGGTCGGTATTTCAAGGAATACCGACCTCCGAAGGTCGGTATTTGTAGGTCGGTATTCACTGTTTTTTTAGTAGTGAAGCCATCACCAACAAGTTGTACCAAAAGGGGGGAAATAAAACATTTTTACCCCGTATTCGTCTTCTTAGTCTTCTTCTGCTTTGTTCTTGCTCTCTTCTTGCTTGGTTGTTTGCCTTTCTTCTTCCCGTTCTCTTCATCTTCTTCTTTTCGTACATTGTTGGTCTTGATTGCTAGTCCTTGAGCTTTATTCTTCTTCTTTTCATCTTCTTGAATCAGATTTAGCTAATCTAATCAGTGGACCATATTTTGTTCTGTATCAATTGGAATTACTTCAAAAGTGATTGGGTTCACACACCATTGTTTTGGTAAGTAAAATTAACAATTCTTTGACATCATCTGGGTAGCCGCAATTTTTTCAATAATTTGCATTCGTGTTTCCAACAGATGGATATATATGTTGCAACATATGACTTATACATTTTGTCACAACATGTGATTTATGTTTCGCAACAGAATAGTTATATGTAGCAACATATGACTTATATTTCGCAACAGGATAGCCATATGTTGCTACATATTACTTACACATGTTGTCACATGTGATTTGTTTGTCACAAGATAACAGTTATATATAGCAACATATGACTTACATGTCGCCACATAATAGTCATATGTTGTAACATATGACTTACATGTCGCCACAAAATAGTCATATGTTGCAACATATAACTTAAACATTTTGTCACAACATGTGATTTATGTTTCGCAACAAAATAGTTATATGTAACAACATATGATCTACATTTCGCAACAGAATAGCCATATGTTGCGACATATAACTTACATATGCTGCCACATGTGATTTATTTGTCACAATATATCAGTTATATGTAGCAACATATGACTTACATGTCGCCACAGAATAGTCATATGTTTCAACACATCACTTACACATTTCTTCATTAGTACTAATTGTTTTTTTAATTAATTTCTTCAGGTACAATAAATGAAAGGATTACTTGTAGGGATTGATTGTCGTGGTGAATGGGTCGAGAAGTAAAATCGATACATTTGGTGTTGGAAGGATGGTAAGAAACGAGGAAGGTCGATAGGAATGACTGTCGAAAGAAATATTTTGTATGATGATTTTGTGAATTTAGTCATGCAAAAATGTGGATACAATTGTCAACTAAAAGATCTTGTCATGAGTTACATTCCCTATTTTTTTCATAATGAGAAGGTCTTACCTTTTAAAATAACTGATTAGTCTAGTTTGATTGTTTATTTGGGAGGAGCAAAGAGACCTCCCATATTAAGAGTCTATGTGGATGAAAATCATATCGAGGAGGATCACAATCTAGAAGAAGACCAACAAGATATGTTAAATGATGAATTTGATGATGTGGACATGAATAATCACGATGCTGAAATTGGAAAAGATGAAGTGCCGAACTTTGAGAGCATCAATCCTCCTACACCTATTGTTGGCAGCAACATTCCATGTTCATCTCAATCATCACATGTGAATAATGTTCGAGATGATGAAACCGATTTTTATAAGGGAATGACATTCAAGAACAAGGAAGAACTGGCAAATTCATTGAAAATTGCTTGCTTGAAAAAGGATTTTAGAATGAAAAAGGTGATCAATTCTCGTAATGTGTTTTCTTTTAAATGTTCATAGCCGGAGTGCAATTAGTGGCTGAGGGCTGTGAAATTTACAAATAGCGACAAGTTTGTCATTAGAATCTATGAAAAGTACCATATGTGTGGTTCAAAGCATCTTACAAGACATAATCCCCATGCCACAGCAAAAGTCATAGGTAAGTACTTTGAAAATAAGTTTTCCAATGGTAAAGGCCCATCCACAAGAGACATGTCAAATCAACTCCACACATAATTGGGTTGTAAGGTAAGATATTGGAAGATTTATAAGGACATGGAGCATGAGAAGTCTAACTTTAGGGGAACACATGAGCACATATATGCAGTGCTTAATGCGTACCGTTATATGCTTGAAGTTGCAAATCCAGGAAGCAAGACGACATTGTCGCTCGATGAAAATTGGAGGTTCAAGTACTTCTTTGTATCATATGCCGCTTGGATAACTGGTTTTCAAGAAATGAGAAAAATAATAGCCGTTGATGGGACATTCCTGAGGAGCAAGTATGAAGGAGTTTTGCTATCAACGGTGGAACAAGATGCTGAGAATCATATATTTCCAGTGGCTTTCTGTGTTGTGGACAAGGAATGTGATGCCTCCTATGAATATTTTTTAAAACATATGAAAAGCTTTGTAGATGATACTGATGAGTTGTGCATTATTTCTGATAGGCATCCAAGTATTCGAAATATGGTTTCAACTATCTACCCCGCATCTCATTATGGTTGTTGCATGAGACACATTGGGAAAAATATTCGAGATAACTTTCACAATGCAAAGGTAGTGACCCATTTTTATAAAGCAGCAAAGGCGTATGATAGATGTGAGTTCAATGACCATTTCAATCAAATTGGAGATTTGGTATCAAAGGCGGCTGAAACTCTTGAACGTATTAGATTCCGCACATGGAGCAGGGCATTTTGCCCGAAAAATAGGAACATTATTGTCTATACCATATCGTTTGAGTTTATTGTAATTTTATGTGTTTTGATTGATTTTTATTTTTTGTTGTGTAGATATAACATTATGACGTCAAACATCACGGAGTCTGTGAATTCTATGTTTGATGATGAAAGAGAATTTTCCATTGTCGCTCTATTTGATGAAATAAATAGGAGATTTGTATTTTTATTTCACCAGAGGCGTATGGAGCTGGTGAACTCTGCAAATAGATTTGTTCCTTCAATTGAAAAAGACATATCGAAGTATGTCAACGCGGGCAACAAGTTGTTGGCTCATCAAATCGCTAACTACAAGTCCAGTGTCACTGGTCATGGTGATGTTGCTACGGTGGATCTACAAAGAAAAATTTGTACTTGTAGAATTTTTGACTTGGACAAAATATCTTGTCCACATGCCATGGCAGCGCTTCGAGCCCAATATGGTGTCGATTTTGGAAATCAAATTTATGAGTACTCCTCCCCATATTATTCAGTGGAAAAATACATAATGGCATATTGTGAGAAAATTCACCTAGTGCCATTTGAAGATTCTTGGATTGTCCCTTTGGATGTCATAGAGAGAGCAACACCTCCTCCATATGTTGATCCAAGCAAACCTAGAAGAAGGAGATATAAGAGACGGCGTGGAGTTGGTGAATCATTTCCAACAAGAAAAAACAAGTGTTTTGTATGTAGGGACTTTAGTGACAAAAGAACTACATGCCCAAATCGAAATGCTCCATAAGTGTTGTTGAATTTTAATGAAAGTTCTTTTTTATTTGAGGATGATGTTCCTTATTTTTTTTATCTTAATTTGAATCAACTTATGTTTTGTTATATATATAAAATGTGTGATTTATTTAATTATGTGTTGCTACTTATAATAGAATATTGCATATGTTTCAATATATGTCAATTATGTGTTAGATTTTACAACAAAATATTGTATATGTTCCAACATATGTCAATTATGTGTTACATGTACTACAAAATAACGCATCTATTCCAGCATACATTAATTATGTGTTATATATTACAACATAATATTGCATATACACCAACATATGTCAATTATGTGTTACAAGTACCACAAAAAATGCATATGTTCCAACATATTTCTACTAAATAATTACGTGTAAGGTGTGTGAACCATCAATCAATCATTACTGTCATTGGAACAACTTTCAAAAGAAAAATTAATTACAACTCTTCATATTTTACCCTTTTTTCAAAAAAATAATAAGTACTTTCATTTGAAAAGTCAAAAGTTGTCTCTTCTTATCACGACCCAAGCCTAGGGCCTAGACGTGACCGGCGAATGGGGAACCCCAAACAAGCCTCATAGCGTATCATTACACATCATTGGTCGCGGAAGCAATTAAAATGACCATAAGCGATAAGCATAATCAAGGGGGAAATCGGGACTAAGGGAGCAAGAGAAAAAAAAAGGAATGATACATAAATACCATAGATGAGTCAAGCTCAAGCATAATACACAACTTGTCCAACACCACCTCTAAACATGGGTACATAGCGGGGGCCAGGACAAACTACCGGGCTCACCCTCATAGTCAAAATAAAACTAAAAAGGAAAAGTCTTATACATAGCAAAAGATCATAAGCAACGTCCCCAGAATGGAGGACTCACCAATAACCTCGATAGAAAATCGTATTAGCCACGCGGAGGAGGATGGTCAAGCGGTGCTCAGGTCCCTACATGGTGACATCATGTAGGCATAGAGTATGCATTAGTACGTTTGAATGTACTAAGTATATG
>NW_026031376.1:6714-8617 GCF_019186545.1 Solanum stenotomum
AAAGAGGTGCAAACCCCTCAATGTGGTTACCCGGGCCTACCACCCCCCGAGCTAGGGACCAAGGTACAAACCCCTCGATGTGGTTATACGGGCCTACTACCCCCCGTACTAGGCAACCAAGGTACCAACCCCTCGATACGGTTACCCGGGCCTACAACCCCCCGAGCTAGGCTTGGTCGACTCACAACACTTATATAGAGAAAATCATATACATGTATCCATTTCATCATCATTTCAATGATTATATGACCATCCGACTTATAGGACGTACATTGGACCTTCCATTTCCTAAGAATTCTATAAATGGGCTTTTTATCAAACACATGGTGGGCTATTGTTCAAGTAAATAAAATCATGTATTTCTAGAGTACTAAGTTCAATCAATTTCAAAATTTATATAAATCAGCCCACCAACAACATACATATATATAAATCAACCTTCATAATTTTATCATGGAAGCATGAAAACCATAAACATCACATAATAATTCCATTTCATGATAATATGCAAAATAGACCATTCCATACTTCAAGAGTTCATAAATAACCATAAGGACCCATAAACTTGAAGTAAAAATAGAGGATAACTGGTTGGACTTGTGGAAAGGAAGGTTTCCACAATCAAACCCACATACCTCAACTTTGGAGAATCCTTGATGAAGATTGAAATGGAGAATTGAAGCTTGAGATTGAGTTTTGAATCCGGAATTAGAGCTTGAGATGTTTGAATTTGGTTGAAGATCTTGGTGGAATTTTGGAGGAGGCTTAGAGAGTGTTTTTGAGTGTTATGAGGTTAGAAAAAAAATATGACTAAGTATGGGACATATCCCCTTTTTATAAAAAAAAACGCCCTAACACTTAGCCTAAAAAATGAGGCTTAAAAAAAAACAGCTTACTGGAAATTGCAAATCTGCACAGATAGGTTTTACGAAAATGGTCATAACTCCCTCATCCTAACTCAGAATGAGGTGAAACCAAGTGCGTTGGAAAGCTAACTCAAAGGGATTTAATTTAATAGTTAGTGGCCCTTCCAGTTCCTTGTGTGCTAAGAGATATGCCTCTTTAAAGTTGACCCTCCAGATCGCATTTTTTGCGATTTTCGAATTTTGATACGATTGCTCTAAAATTCGGGTTAGACCCATTTCCCACTCAATTTGACCCCCTGAATAAGAATATGAAGTCGAATTTTCGAAATCATGCACAAATTTTGAGATATATGAAAATTACATTTATAGGTGTTTCCGAAGCACATTTTCGGGCATTTTTGGGGTCGTTTCAATATCTACCCCTTGGGAACATTCGTCCCCAAATGTTAAAGAAACGTACATGAGGGATGCAAACGTGGCAATATTAGCCCACATAAGGATGCAACAATGCACTCACACCTTATTTCAAAAACCTCAACATAGTTGTAAAATCATAATGAACTTGTCAACTTAAACATGAATGTATGCAACGACATGGGGGCTGAACTTAAGACCTGAGATTTTATAAAGGGCTTAGATCAATACCTTAGGGTTGAGTGGAGTGGAAAAGATAAGGATATCGCCTTTGCATGTCCGCTTCGTCCTCCAAGTAGCACTTTCAACTTGTTGATTTCTCCAAAGGACTTTAACGGAAGCCACATCTTTGTTTCTCAACCTCTTCACTTGTCTATCTAAAATCTGGACCGGAACCTCTTCATAGGTCAAATTATCTTCAACAACACCCACAACATCAAGAGACACAATGGCATTCGGATCACCCACACACTTCCTCAACATAGACACATGAAATACCGGATGAACCAAATCCATTTTGCTAGGCAATTCCAACTCATAAGCTACCTTGCCAATTTTCCTCATCACCTTATAAGGACCCACGTATCTTGGGCTAAACTTGCCCTTCTTACCAAAACGAACCA
>NW_026031377.1:0-1127 GCF_019186545.1 Solanum stenotomum
AAGAAGCAATATAGTCTTATATCAACTTCTTTAGATGTTGAGCTTCCTCAAATGCCTAGCACGAAAAGTTCTAAAATTAGTTAAATTTCAAGTTCAAGTTCTAATTCTAAGTTCAAGTTCTAATTTCAAGTTCAAATTCTAATTTCAAGTTCAAGTTCTAAGTTCAAGTTCAATTTATAATTTCAAGTTCAAGTTTTAATTCTAAGTTCAAGTTCTAATTTCAAGTTCATGTTCAAATTCTAAGTTCAACATCAATAACTAAGTTTAAGTTCAAGTTCTAGTTCATGTTCAAGTTCTAAGTTTCAAATTCTAAGTTCAAGTTCAAGTTCAAGTTCTAATTCAATACACTAATTAACAAATTCAATACTCAAATTTCAAGTTCTAAGTTCAAGTTCAATTTCTGAGTTCAAGTTCAAATTCTAATTCTAAGTTCAAGTTAAAGTTCTAATTCTAAGTTCAAGTACAAGTTCAAATTTAAACATCAAGTTCTAAGTTTAACTTCAAATTCTAAGTTCAAGTTCAAGTTCTAATTTCAAGTTCAAGTCAAATTCTAAGTTCAAGTTCTACGTTCAAGTTCAAATTCTAATTTTAAGTTCAAGTTCTAAGTTCAAGTTCAATTTATAATTTCAAGTTCAAGTTCTAATTCTTATTTCAAGTTCTAATTTCAAGTTCATGTTCAAATTCTAAGTTCAACTCCAATAACTAAGTTTAAGTTCAAGTTCTAGTTCAAGTTCAAGTTCTAAGTTTCAAATTCTAAGTTCAAGTTCAAGTTCAAGTTCAAGTTCTAATTCAATACATTAATTAACAAATTCAATACTCAAATTTCAAGTTCTAAGTTCAAGTTCAAGTTCAAGTTCTAATTTCAACATCAAGTTCTAAGTTTAACTTCAAATTCTAAGTTCAAGTTCAAGTTTTAATTTCAAATTCAAGTTCTAATTTCAAGTTCAAGTTCTAAGTTCAAGTCAAATTCTAAGTTCAAGTTCAAGTTCTAAGTTCAAGTTCAAATTCTAATTTCAAGTTCAAGTCAAATTCTAATTTCAAGTTCAAATTCTAATTTCAAGTTCAAGTTCTAATTTCAAATTCAAGTTCAAGTTCTAAATTCAAGTCAAAATCTAAGTTCAAGTTCT
>NW_026031378.1:0-1240 GCF_019186545.1 Solanum stenotomum
GTGCTATTTGGTTAAATACGTGTTTTTTTTTAAAAAATATTCCGAGTTTAAATTTTTAATCGATTTTGTCTAAAAATTATATATTTTAGTTTGCATGCTTTATAAAATTATCGTAAATATTTTTAAAATTATAAGTAAAACTCGGAATAATTATTTTATTCAAATGTTTTAAAATTTAAGTGATTTTTATTATATAAAATGTTATAATATTTGTAGTATTTTAATTGGATAGCATTTCTTTAATTTTTCTCGATTTAATTTTTAGCCCATTCTAATCTAATTCCTTTCAATTTTAGCTTTTCCCTTATTCAATTCATTGCAATTCTAGCCACCTCAATCCAATTTCGTTTTTCAATTATAGCCTCTTATATCAATTTTAGTTGCAATTTTAGCCATCCATTCATTGAAATTATAACCCTTTTGTCCAAATTTTGAAACATTAGTTTAAATCTTAACCGTCCATCCTTTAAGTGAATCCTAGATCAAATCCTAGCCGTTCATCTTAACTAATCCAATGGCTCAAATTAAATCTACTAACCTTCCTATTTTTGACCTAAAAAAGACCTAACCCTCTAATCCCTCTAATCTCTTCTCTCTAGCAGCCCTAGCTCCTCCGAGCCTCCCGTCGCCCTCCCCCTGCCGCCCTCCTCCCGCCGCCCTCCTCTTCTCATCTCTTCTCTCCTTCCCTCCCGTCTCTTCTCACCGGCGAGACAAATCGGCATATCTCTCGTCTCTCCAATCAACATCAACAGCCAGCGAGGAGAGCAACATCTCCGGCCAACTCCGACGTCGATCCACTGCCCTTCTCCTTTAATTAAAGGTTAGGGTTTCATAATATCATTTTTAATTTCTTTCAATGTGAGTATTGTATTTGTTAATTAGTGTATTGAGTGTGTTTGGTATGAATCAAAGTATTTCTCAATTTTTTTTTTTACAATAAACTACTTAATTCAAATGTAGCCATAAAACTACTTGTTTAATTTATAGAAATTTTATTTTGTAGTTCAAATATGCATTTAATTAGTGTGTCTTTCACTTCACTAATTAATATGGCCCTATCTACGTTATTGGCTTCCACATTTTTTGCTCATTCAAATTTTGAATCTATATTTATTAAGGAAAGTATACACAGTGAGGTGACTACTATATAATTATTATTAGGGGTTTTTGATGGTTAGTTTGAATTAGGGATTATTTGATTGTTAGTTTGTATTTGTTGATTGTGAAATGAAAATTTTAA
>NW_026031379.1:0-1453 GCF_019186545.1 Solanum stenotomum
TAAAGGTCCTCTTTATGTATTATGCCTTAATTACACGCTTTCTTTCATATATATATGAGACAAAATTACCCTTTTTTAAGTGTAAGATTAAATAATAATTTTGCTTTGGTGCATAAATATTTGATAAAAATTATAATGGAATAATAAATATATTTTTTATTTTAAATTAGAATTCTTGAATTCAAATTTTAAATATAAAATATTTTACTCTTTTGCGTAAATAATATTTAACATAAATTTAAATTTAATCAAATTTTAATATTAAATTTTAATAGGAATACTGAATGATACGAATGAAGAAAACAAAAGCGCAAGGAGTTTCCAAGTATTTTCATTAAATTATGTTCAAATTCCATGAGGCCGCAGCCTTTTTTCATACCATTTCGATTACATACTAAGGGTCCGTTTGGCCATGCGATATGGTATCATGATATGGAATCATGCTATGGTATCATGATATGGAATCATGAGATGAAATTGAAGGTTTATTTGGACATGCGATATGGAATTTTTGTGTTGTATATTTTCTCATAAACATAAAAATCCCATAACTTGTAAAACTATTAAAATAGCCCCAATTGTTTATTCAATCTTATCAAATAAACAAAAGTTATAAAATCGCATAACAAATTATTACAAAGTTATTTGTTCTTCACTTAAATAATTGTTTCATCTAACTTTAATTTAATTTAAAAAATTGAACATAAAGTGTACTTGATATGCTCATATCTCTCAACTACTCTTACAAATAACCTATAAAGTAGAAAAAAACATACATTAGTGAGTAAATATTAACTTAGAAGTTAAATGCACTAAGATAAAAATTAACAAACATCACTAACTTCTAACTATTTACAAGAAAAATCAATAGTTAAATATTATTGAATTACGAAATTTTAAAAAGTTACCACAAGTTTGAGTCAAAAATACTTCTAATAAAATTTAATCAAAAAAATTATAACTAGTCCACTTGACTAAATATTAATAACTAATTGATCAAATTTTCTCAAGTCCTCAATCAATTGGACTTGATATCCTTCAGTCATGTAAACGAACATTTTGCAAATACTAAGATTTAAGAAAGTGCGGCACCACCAATGAAATTGTCTTTTATCAATATTATGCTTAGTCATAAGATTAAGATATTTTTTTTAATTATGAAAAATCAAAAAAGTATTACTCCCTTCGTTCTCATTTATATTCACCAAATGAATTTCTACTTTATCATTTATATTCACCAAATTTAAAGTAATAATAACTTTTATATTGGTGAGAATAATAAATTTAAAAAAGTAATGATGTGATTATAAATTTTATTTACATATGAAACAAATGGTTAGTAGATATAAATGTGAGATTGTTTTAACAAAATATAAACTCATAGATCAATTATTGTATTAAAATATCTCAAATCATGATATGGAAATTCCATATCATGGTTTTTGGAGAATAT
>NW_026031380.1:0-232 GCF_019186545.1 Solanum stenotomum
TTTTGTATTTTAGTAAAAGAGTAGAAAAATATTGAGAATAAGTAAAGTAATATTGTGTACTTAAGTAATTTGTCCTTGTTTTTATCTATTGTTGTACATGTAGAGGATTCTAAATGAGATTCACTATGATAAGGAGTCACTGATAGAGAGATTAACATCAAATTGTAATCAGACTTTAAGTTATGTGTGTTGTTGTTTTCTTTCGATATTTTTCTTTAGGAATGGATACATA
>NW_026031381.1:0-560 GCF_019186545.1 Solanum stenotomum
CATGTTTGGGTCCTCCTCAAGGACCCCTTGGGGTCGTACCCGGACGTTTTTGACCCTATGAACATAACTTACCTAATTTAAACCTTTTTACAAGATTTTACCATCATACGACACTCCCAAACCTGCCGAAAACCTAAGGATACACTAGGACACATTCTTCTCTAGTTTCCAGATGTCGTGGTCGTTTTCTTGTCGTTAAGACTTTTACTCTTCCAAACCAAGTCAATTACATTAGTTTAGGTTTATAAACATCATTTTGACTATATTTTAAGTCATTATTCATAAGGTGAGGCTCTAACTTAAGTCATAGAATTTCTGGGGTTTTTACAATATCCCCTCCTTAGGAACATTCGTCCCCGAATGTCACTTGGACTTCTTTCTAGGGAGACAATGACTCAAACTAGCAGCACAACAACCAGTCACATCAACATCATCACGTCATCATATTATATAGGGATTAATTACACAACTTCACTATGCTCAAAACTCATTACTTCGCATAAGTATAGGAGGAACTACCTTCTCCATACTCAATAAGCCTCAACATATATATTAAGCAA
>NW_026031382.1:0-1374 GCF_019186545.1 Solanum stenotomum
ACAAAATCAGCAACTAATAACCTGCAAACACTACATCTTAACCATAAAAAATAAGCACCTAAAACTAAAAAAATAGCAACAAAAAATCTGCAGAAACAACAGCTTAAAACTCACAAAATCAGCAACTAAAAATTGAAAAAAATAGTAGATAAATCACAATAGAAACAACTTTAAACACAAAAATTCAGCACCAAAACGAAACAAAATAGTAGCCAAAAACTGTAAACACTACAGTTTCAAACACAAAATAACAGCAGCTAAAAGTAGAAAAAACAGCTACTAAAATATTGCAGAAATTGCAGCGTCAAACACATTATACAAGAAACTAAAAAGAGAAGAGCCAACAACTAAAAACTTCTTAAAGAACAGCTCAAAATGCAAAATAATGTCCAAATCTTTGCTATTTCATTCATTCATATTCTCATCTATTGCAATTTGGATATTCTCATAGTCATCATCAAAAAATTGTCCAAATTCTTGTTGTTGGTATGGCTCATTCTCGTACAGATCCTCTTCATCAACCTCTCCCATTTCAAACAAATCTCTTGGCTTTAGATGTACAACGACACTCCATTCTTTATCAGTCTCATCATCAACATAGTAGACCATATTTGCTTGTGATGCTTCAATATATGGATCATGATCCTTGCGATCACCAGTGTGAATCAATTTAGAAAAATTGACACAGTTAAACTTCCAAGCATCTGTTTTGTACCCTTTATTTCGAGTAGTACCAGCCCATAGACACTTGAAAAGAATAACTTTGAACCTACCATAATAATTAAGCTCGATAATCTCTTCTAACTTTCCATAATATGGCAGGTCCGCTTGTCTTGCACACCTATGTACACTAGACGCAATACAAGAAGTGTCAGAGATAAGAAAAACTCCACTATTTTGAGTTTTTGATCCTTGTTCTCTAGATAAAGTTCGAAATTTGAATCCATTAATGTTATAAGCACTAAATCTTCTTGCATCTTGTGCAGGACCTTGTGCTAAAAACTTCATATCATCAGAGATAGTTTCTGTGATATCTGGGTTCATAATCTAAACAAACATAATATATCTGTCAGAGATACTAAATTGACAAATAAATATGTTCAAAACAAACATTCTAAAATTATTTACTCACTCGCTTAGGAAACCAATCAGGAAACTCTTTACTAACTCTCTTCTCTACCTCTGTTGTTGAAACTCTTCAACCTCTTGTACTTCTTTTGATGTGCTGTCTGAATTCACTACAAAATTGTTACATATATTAAATTTTTACCTGATTATTCTACACATTTCGTAAAAATCAAAATCAGTTTAAATTTCATACTCAATGAATGGCTGCACTGCTGCACAATTAAGTAACACATATCGATGAGCTTG
>NW_026031383.1:0-13671 GCF_019186545.1 Solanum stenotomum
TTTCCTTCTCCCTCTTTCTTCCATCTGTCGTTGCCCCCCACCCCCACGCATTCCTCTTTCTTCTCCCTCTTTCTCACATCTGGCATTGCCCCCATTCCTCTTTCTTACATCTGACATTGCCCCGACCCCCACCCAACCATCTTTCTTCCTTCATCTTCTCGCTCTTTCTTCTTTTATTCTCTCGATACATGTTTGCATATTCAAATCAGCATAATGCATGTAGGTTTGTTTCTATTGTTTTATTATTTTTATTTATCTTAGTTTTATATCTGAGTTAAAGTTCATAATGTTTTGAAGTTCAATTTTTAAAAAACTTTTACAATTAGGTTTTATATTTTTTAATTTTATTATTTCTCAAACACTTAAGTGACTGACCATTCTCGAAATCGTATGATTCTTGTTAAATGTACTATGCATTAACAATATTATACTAAATTAAACAACTTTTATTTGTTTATTTTCACTTATGAATTTCTCATTGCAGGGACTGACTCTTCATCCGCCAAGATTCAACCCGAGAATAGATTAAATATAGGAACAACCCAATCAAAATGGAAGAATTACGCAAAGCTTTAATTAACAGAACAAATATATCATTAGATACACATCAAGTGCAACAATGTTGAATACATATCAACTGTATATATATCTAGTTAAGACTTCGTGTGTCTAAGTTAAAATTATATGTCTCTATGAGAAAAAAATTCAAATGCTAAAAAGGAAATAATTTTAAATTTTTTAACTTTTTTTTTGGATAAATGATAAGACAAATACTCTACACTCGTGATTTATTCCTACATTCATGTGTTTCAATTACATTCCATATTTAGATATACATAATTATATGTATACGCTTACTATGTATCCGAGATACATGTTTTTGAATATAATGTATGAAATTGATAATTGGTACATCAAATTAATAATAGATACATATAAAAGATACACGAAATTAAAATTAGATCATATAAATGGATACATGAAATTAATATTAGGTCATATAAATAGAAACATGAAACTAAAATACTTTACACATATAATAAATACACGAAATTAATACTAAATACTTTTATGATACATATGAATGTACTTGTATGATACTCATGTATCTAAATGTTTCGTTTGTATCCAATAGATACATCAAATAATTGTATTTATTATTTTAAGAGTAATAAAATGAAATTAATCAAATTAAATGACCAAGATAGACATATTTTTGTCTTTTATTAATAATATTAAAGAATTTATTATTTCAAATAATAATAAAATAAAATTAATTAAACATATATACAATTCTCCTTGATTTCCGTCTTATATTAAGGGATTTGATTAATTTAAATTTCTAAAATTAAAAATCCATCGATTCTGAAAATCCTCAATTACTCTTCTAATTAAGGAAATCAGTTACAGCCAATTAATTTAAACAAATAAAATATGTGTCATGATTTTAAAATTCGGGAAATACATGTATCTCACAGATTCAAACTCGTGTATCCTAAGCATAAAATATGGTAAAAGAAGTAATATTTGAAACTATCGGGAATCTTAGTAATTAGGATCTAAACTAGTGGAATTTATGTAGTTTGCCCTATTATTATTTCTACTAAATATATAAAAAGACGATTGAACATTCATACATAAAATTGTGAACAAAATCAATGTTAAAAAATAGATAAAAGTTCGAAGGAGTAAGAAAAATGCACTAATACTACAAACATAAAGGACTATTAATACTCCACGTGAAAACACTAGGATTATTTTAGGCTTTTTTCTCTTTTCAAATTTGTTTAATTGCACGTCATTCTAAAACAATGACATCAAATTGTTTATTTTGTGCATTTNTGTTGAATACATATCAACTGTATATATATCTAGTTAAGACTTCGTGTGTCTAAGTTAAAATTATATGTCTCTATGAGAAAAAAATTCAAATGCTAAAAAGGAAATAATTTTAAATTTTTTAACTTTTTTTTTGGATAAATGATAAGACAAATACTCTACACTCGTGATTTATTCCTACATTCATGTGTTTCAATTACATTCCATATTTAGATATACATAATTATATGTATACGCTTACTATGTATCTGAGATACATGTTTTTGAATATAATGTATGATACATATAAAAGATACACGAAATTAAAATTAGATCATATAAATAGATACATGAAATTAATATTAGGTCATATAAATAGAAACATGAAACTAAAATACTTTACACATATAATAAATACACGAAATTAATACTAAATACTTTTATGATACATATGAATGTACTTGTATGATACTCATGTATCTAAATGTTTCGTTTGTATCCAATAGATACATCAAATAATTGTATTTATTATTTTAAGAGTAATAAAATGAAATTAATCAAATTAAATGACCAATACATGTTTTTGTCTTTTATTAATAATATTAATGGATTTATTATTTCAAAGAATAATAAAATAAAATTAATTAAACATATATACAATACTCCTTGATTTCCGTCTTATATTAAGGGATTTGATAATTTAAATTTCTAAAATTAAAAATCCATCGATTCTGAAAATCCTCAATTACTTTCTAATTAAGGAAATCAGTTACAACCAATTAATTTAAACAAATAAAATATGTATCTCGATTTTAAAATTCGGCAAATACATGTATCTCACAGATTCAAACTCGTGTATCCTAAGCATGAAATATGGTAGAAGAAGTAATATTTGAAACTATCGGGAATCTTAGTAATTAGGATCTAAACTAGTGGGATTTATGTAGTTTGCTCTATTATTATTTCTACTAAATATATAAAAAGACGATTGAACATTCATACATAAAATTGTGAACAAAATCAATGTTAAAAAATAGGCAAAAGTTCGAAGGAGTAAGAAAAATGCACTAATACTACAAACATAAAGGACTATTAATACTCCACGTGAAAACACTAGGATTATTTTAGGCTTTTTTCTCTTTTCAAATTTGTTTAATTGCACGTCATTCTAAAACAATGACATCAAATTGTTTATTTTGTGCATTTTGTACAAATTGGTCTAGTGGTCAGGACATTGGACTCTAAATCCGGTAACCCGAGTTCAAAACTCGGTAGGACCTATTCATTTTTATTACTATTATTATTATTGATTTGACGTAAACAATTAATGCAGATACATATTTACAAGAAAGATACCGATCTATATCAAATTCTCTTTTTTTGTGCTTTCTTTTGAGGTAAATTTAAAGAAACAAAATCTACGTCAATCTCTTTAAGCATTACTTTTTAACAAATTTACCTACATATATATGACGCAAAAATGAACTCAAATTACTGATCAAGAAGTTTATCTTGACTGATCATAGATGCACTTCTAATTATTGTTATTCCAAAGCTAGTTTGACTTATATCATCACTTCAGATCTTTGAGGGGATAGATGATGATAATCAAACGTAATAAATATTGCACGTGTAAGCTAAATTTGATTAGACTCTTAACTTTCATGTGTCAACTTCATATATGTCTAAATGGCAAACCCGTATTTTGACTCATCAAATAACTACAAAATTAAAGTTTTAAGAATTACAAAACTCTAAAAACCTTCTTTTTTTTTTCAAACTTTAAATTCAATATTTCAAGTTTGAAGCTAGAAAGAGCAACTTTCACATATATCAAACATAAAAATCATATTTGTATGTCATAACTATAGTTTGTATAATTGCGCTCCATAACAAATTTTATGTTTGCTATGGAGCTTTTGATTTGTATAATTCGCTACAAACATCCAATTTTATACAAATTGTTCAACTTTGTATTAAATTCATTTATATATTGTAATTTGTATAATAAGATCTGTGTTTGTATAATTATAAGTATATAGGACGAAAATATATGTATTTCTATTTGTATATACACTTTTCTCTCGTTTTATACAAACACAAACGCATTTTATACATTTTATACTGAAATGTATAAAATGACTAATTGTATACTGAATCAGATGATAAAAAGGGGATGTTTGTTGCGAATTACAATTAAAATAAATTATGGCTTCCGAAAGGTTACTAGGCCGGCCATTAGGTCCAAAGTTGTATACCACTGCTATGATGCCGATAGATTCACTACTTCAGCGCCGTTTCGGACATTGCAGGCTGAGCATATAACATTTAATTTGAATTAATAGTTTGCTATTTCATACAATTTTCCCTAGAAATAATGAACCTATTCAACAATCACACAAATTTTGAAATAATCTCCAAATATTATTTCATACTAATTTTTCCAAGTTTTTTTTTATATCAAAATCAGAGGAAAAACAACATTGAACACCCGGAAAATAAGCAGCTTGAGCCTAAATAAAACAAAGAAAAAAATAATTTCAAAAAATTGACTTTCATTTCTCTTTTTCTCTCTTTTGGAAACAAAAGAGAAAAAAAAATTCAAAGCTTGTCCATGGGGATTTTTCTACAACCTATAGAGGTTCAAGAGTTTGCCAAAAATTATATTTTACTAATTTTTTGAGTTTTTTTTTTAATAAGAAAAGAACATTATTTTTCATTAATCTGGTTTTTGGAAATTTGAATGTTCTTTATAATTTTCATCCTCCTCCTCAATTGTTTGAATTTTCTTTATTATTCAGCAAAATCTTGGTTTTTATTTGTCAAAACCAAGAAAGCTGAATTTTTTTTAATTAGAAATTGTTATTTTTATTGGTTGCAAATGCAATCTGGGGAATGTTCTGTTGTGGCTCCTCATTCCCCACCCTGGAAGTTCTCTACATTTGAGGTATTTTTTTTTTTTTATCATTTTTGAAATTTTATATTGCGGGAATCTTAGTAGCTCAGTTGTTTGGTTATCTGGATTTTTTACCTTATTTGTTCATAAATATTCTATTATCCGCCTTGTAATCCCCTTCCTCATTTCTCCTTTAAAAGGAAAAATGACCTTTGTATGTGGTTATAATATTGAAGAATGTGCTATTTTTTCTGCATTTGTTATGTGAAAAAGAAACTATTTGAATTTGTGTTTTCATTATTTCAATATGTTGCATGCTAAGAAACAAAGGTTGAGTGGACATAGTTATCCGATACTTATATTGGTGGAGGGAAGGAAATACTTTGTGAAATTAGTCGAGTTGTGCGTAAGCTGGTCCAAGACCATATCTAGGAATTTTAGTGTGCATTGATAAAAAATATTGAATTATCTAAATATCTCATTTAAAAGCTTAAATTGTTAGATAGAGCATATTGTGTATTTTTTAGGCCAAAGCTTGTGTATTTTTTTTGACAATGGGTGACGATTAGGCTAGCTTATAACCTCGGCCTCTATCTGCTATGTTATCATGTTGAATTGTATTGCCACCTCTAAGACGTAAGTTGTGCTAGAGAGAGCATATACTCTTAGTTATTTAATTATGTGTGGACTTGGAAAACTCCGCGCGATCATGATGTAGCGCAACTTCAATAAGAATAGTTTGTTAAGAACGGAATGTTGGGAATTGTGTGATCACCTTATCTAAAAGCTTAAAATGTAAGATAGAGAACACTATTGAATATTTAATTATATCATCCATGTGTCCTTTTACGTGCGGGCTTGACTCTTTTTCTTAGGCTAATCACATTGATTTTTTTTGTTGTCGATGATGGGTGACTATGAGGCTATCTTGTACCCAAGACGAGATCTGCTTTGTTATCATGTTGAATTGTGTGATCAGTGATCACCTCGTCTAAAAGTTTTAAGTTTTGAGAAATATCTTTTACCTCGAAACTGAAGTTGTTCATCCTTGTATTTGGATATATCGATGATCTTCCTGTCGTAGAGTAAATTAAAGGGATTGAAACACTCAAAAAGAAGTTGCATTTTTCGGCATTTGATAGTACATCACGGAGAGTAACGACTTTTGTATTGACAGGAAGATGAAATGCATGAAACTGAAAAAACATCCTCCATAGTAGTCTCGAAAAGTTTTAATGCAAGTGCAACCAAAGGCTCCAGAGTTCACAATTCGTGTGGGGTGGCAGGCAACTTCATTATAATGACAGCGCTCAGGAGCAAGATCCTCACCTTGAGAGATTTGCTTGACTTATCGCCGTGTTTTGGCTCTGCATCCCTAAATGAGGTATTGTTCTGTCACTTTTGATGCAATTCGCAGTTTTCTTGTAGTGTTCAGATAAGAAAAATGACAAGTCTTTTAAACTCCTCTTATATATGAGTAATTTTCGACAGCTGCTGATATTAACACTGAAGGATCTGCATAAAATGTATCCTTCCGTCAACACGAATGTTCCATTGTCAAGTATTGATGGAGCAGGAATGGATCAGGTTACCTATTTACTCACTGAATTGTGTACTTTACACTTAAAACAGTTTTCGTATAGCAGATCGTATCTTTGATCACAAAATTGTCATGTTTATATTAGGCACTACAATGCTTTTGTGATACTTTGAAATCAATCGGGACAATATGGACGGGTGATGATGAATTCATAATGAAATTGGACGAGGAGTACAGTAATCTCCACAACGATCTAAGACGTTATGGTACGTCTTAATGTTATGTAGACGTTGTTTATTTACCTCTTTGCTCTGAGTAAATTGTGTTATTGTTTCATTTGATAGCTAGGTTGAGTTGGTAGATATGACGTGTTTTATTTACTTAATTATATCTTCAACGATTACTCTTCAGGATTGGTATTGCTTGACGAGATGATCAAACTAGCCACTGAAAGGGTGTTTGATATGATGGACGAGGATGACCAGACGAGAGATGAAAGTCCTTCATCCGATGCATTTGGGAGGGCTCTTCCGGAGTCTCATTCGGACAACGAGTCTTCCCTCTCAAGCCCTCCACCTACCCCAACTTCAGTCCTCTCCTCAGCAATTAGTGCTTCACTGAAGAGTGAACTCAAGGCNAAGACTATCGCTCAGATAAAAAATCTGCCGTTGTGTTGTCAAGCCCTGTGAAACCCAAAAATAAAAGTCAAGAAACTTTCAAGTGCTGAACCCAAAAGGGAAAAATTCAAACTAACTCAAATAATACCCAAATTCAAACAACTCCTTAAATACCCTAATTCTAACATTAAAATTTTCAATTCACAATCAACAAACACAAATTACCAATCAAATAATCCCTAATTCAAACTAACAATCAAAAACCCTAAATCATTCACTTAATAACTAACAATCAATAAAACTAAGTATATTAGTACTCTAATTTTGAGATGCTTCAACTAAATAGAAACAAAAGTAATCTTTTATGTAGGTTCTAAAAATTCACCTTGAGTAAGAAGGCGGGGATGGTGGCGCGAACTGAGAAAGCTGAAATGGAGGCGGCGCCGATCGGGATGGAGACGGCGCGACCTCCTGCTGCTGGACACGACCTTCCTCTGCAGCTGCTCGCGATCTTCCTCTGCTGCGGTCGGGGATGGTGGCGTGGCGCCGGTCGGGGATGGGTGGGGATCGGCGCCGATGGGGGTGGGTCGGGGTTGGGTCAGGGGTGGGGAGTGAAAGTTGACTAAGGTTTTGAAAGTTAGACTTTAGGAATAAGACTTATATACAATGTGTGGTTGGTAAACAAGGATCGATTTTTTAGCAAGGTACAAAATGTATCGTCAAATATTCAATATGATTCCACAAGATCTAGTTTCGTTCAAGTAACGGATTCTAGCCAACTGAAAGGATCTTCTGATCAATCCAGAGATCATTTGGATTCCATTAGTAATGAGGATTCGGAATATCACACATTGATTAATCAAAGAGAGATTCAACAACGAAAAGAAAGATCGATTCTTTGGGATCCTTCCTTTCTTCAAACGGAACGAAAAGAGATAGAATCAGGCCGATTCCCGAAATGCCTTTCTGGATATTCCTCAATGTCCTGGCTATTCACGGAACGTGAGAAGCAGATGATTAATCATCTATTTCCGAAAGAAATCGAAGAATTAACTATATTTAGAAATATTTAATAAATACTGGCATCATGAAGTCGATATTATTTAAATAAAATATTAATTTATATATACCGACCTCTTCAGGGAGATCAGAAATTGTTGAAGAAACAACAAGATCTTTCTTTTGTCCCTTCCAGGCGATCGGAAAAGAAAGAAATGGTTAATATATTCAAGATAATTACGTATTTACAAAATACCGTCTCAATTCATCCTATTTCANTATTAATTAAACATATATATAATATTATTTAACAATCACGCAAATTTTGAAATAATCTCCAAATATTATTTCATACTATTTTTTCATTAGAGGAAAAACAACATTGAACACCCGGAAAATAAGCAGCTTGAACCTAAATAAAACAAAGAAAAAATAATTTCAAAAAATTGACTTTCATTTCTCTTTTTCTCTCTTTTGGAAACAAAAGAGAAAAATAAAATAATTGAAAGCTTGTCCATGGGGATTTTTCTACAACCTTTAGAGGGTCAAGAGTTTGCCAGAAATTTTATTTTACTAATTTTTTGAGTTCTTTTTTTTTTAAAAAAAAAGATCATTATTTTCCCCTGTTGGCGAATACCTTGACAAAGCTGAGAGTTACTTTAACAAGGTACAAATTACTAAAGTCCCTGAATTTAAATACTCTCATCTAACAAATAATTCTGTTGCGTAGATCAAAGTAGAAATTGACACATTGGAACGAACAAAAGACGAAGAGGCCAAGAAATTTATAAGCCATAACATTCATTTTGATTTCGGCATCCTCATTCGTATCAAAGAACTAATGATAGATGTTTCCTCAAACTGCATGGAACTTGCCATGAAGGTTAGTACAATGTAGCTAGCTAGTAATATGTCGTATGCAGTATAATTTCTAGTGAAAATAACCGATCCATGATGATCTAGTGAACCTTTTTTTATAGTTACTTGTATGTTGAATCAGGAGAGTAGAGAAGCAAAGACAAAGGAAAACAGAAGAGGTGGATCGAAAAATGGATCACGTAAACTGTTATGGAAGGCCTTCCAGTTCGCGTTCAGAGTCTATAGTTTCGCTGGTGGACAAGATGATCGCGCTGACAAGTTGACAAGGGAGTTAGCTCAAGAAATACAAAGAGATCCTAACCAATAGACATATTGTTATACTCAGAAGGCGGATGCATATGGAGCTTTCAAACAATGGGTATGACAATTGAACTCAATATTCTCGACATATGGAATTTAGATTTTTAAAAAGAAGTAATATATTTTTTAAACGCATAATTTTAGAAGTACAATGAGTTCAGTGCTTAAAATATCTCAAAGGGTGAACCTATCAAGTTTAAATCTTGAATCTGCTTCTTCTGGTTCTACCATTTCTTAATAGTAATGTCAATGATGTTGGCGATATGAAGTCATCATGTAGATGCATTTCGGAAAATTTTTGTAGCATGTTCGTAGAACTATATTGTCTATTCTTTTATAAAATAAAAGCATAAGAGAGACTTGTAACTTCAACATTTGCCTAATTTAGAGTTGTATAATGTCTCACCCTTCTTTCTTTATAGCTAGATGAAATGCATCTAAGGTACATCAATAAGTAGGTATGAGAGGATTAAAGTCGAATCCTCAAGGACAAATGATTGATTTACCTATGCAAAAATAGATAAAGCCGTTCGATGTATCATAATACTTATGAGTTACGTGTCAAAAAAAATCTCCCAAACTATATAATATAACTACTTATGTGTGAATGTTGCTCTAGACCTTACCTTATATTGCCCTACCACTTCTAGTGCAAAACTACAAATGGAGAAATATGGATATATTCCGGTGTAAATCTAATCGACAAGCTGTTACACGTTCATCTGAATTCAGTTACTTTAAATAAACTTTCAAATATAAGTAATATATTTCGAACCAACTAAATCTGAATAGGAAATTGTAAAATTCTAAATCTGAATTCATATAAAATTAAAATCTTAAATCTGTCTCCCTCTATAAATATATTAAATTATAACTTTTTGTAAGCCTAACTCTTATAAACATGGCATGCCACACCCTCACACTAAGACAAATTAACCCTTCATCTCATGTTCCTTTTCTATAAGAGAATGCATTGAACTTTGAAAAATATGTGGAAATTGAGATACTAATACAAGTTTTTTCCTTTCGAATGAGATAGATTCATATCTGAAAGAGGTTAACAATAAATGTTATTTTAAAATTAACTGTGTATCCCTTTCTAAGAGGTATTCTAGAAATATTTGCGATCTAGTAAATAACAAACTCGGCACGAAGTTTAAAAAACAAAGGAAGACTTTTAAAACTTGTGGTTCAAAATGAATTAATGATAGAAATTTGTGTGGTTGTAAATCATTTCATTATGTGTAAAATAAATATTTTATAGTTAAATTATTACTTAATATAAAAATGTGTCATTCTTTTTGGGGCAGACTAAAAAGGAAAGTAAGTCACATAAATTGGAACAGAGGGAGTTATATTTAATACCTAATAAAACTATCCCTCCCCCCTCCTCCTCAATATGGCTATATATAACATGTAAAAAAAATAAAAATTGACAAGAGTTTTCATGGATCAATTTAAACTAATATATCAACCCATTTTTAATAAGCTGAAATAGATTGAATTGAGCTAATAAATAGACGAATCAATGAGTAACCCAAATTTAAACGAATCATATTATCATGGGCTGATTTTACCACCTCTAAATTAATCACTCTCTCACCCCACCCCCACCCCAAAATCAAAACAACCCAAACCAAAAGAGAGGATGAAAGGAAATTAAAGTAGAAAGAACTTAGAAAGTTACTATTAGGGAGAAGACATAGACTACACACTCTAAAGACACAATAGTTATTTTATATTTGTCAAACACCTCCAGAAGTCACCTTACACATCGGATGGAATTTGAAATCAGGTAAAACACTCATTTCCCTAAAAATCCTTGACAAATACTCCATTACCATTACAAACAGAAGAGGGGAGATGTGATCTCCTTGCCTCAGTCCTCTCTTGCCCTCAAAGTAGTCATAGCTCTCTCCATTTACTCTGACATAGAAGTGGGTTGTAGNATAGATTGAATTGAGCTAATAAATAGACGAATCAATGAGTAACCCAAATTTAAACTAATCATATTATCATGGGCTGATTTTACCACCTCTAAATTAATCACTCTCTTACCCCACCCCCACCCCCACCCCAAAATCAAAACAACCCAAACCAAAAGAGAGGATGAAAGGAAATTAAAGTAGAAAGAACTTAGAAAGTTACTATTAGGGAGAAGACATAGACTACACACTCTAAAGACACAATAGTTATTTTATATTTGTCAAACACCTCCAGAAGTCACCTTACACATCGGATGGAATTTGAAATCAGGTAAAACACTCATTTCCCTAAAAATCCTTGACAAATACTCCATTACCATTACAAACAGAAGAGGGGAGATGTGATCTCCTTGCCTCAGTCCTCTCTTGCCCTCAAAGTAGTCATAGCTCTCTCCATTTACTCTGACATAGAAGTGGGTTGTAGTAATACATGTCATGACCAGCCTAGTAAACGATTCTGGAAAACCAACTCACCATATCATATGCTTTCCTCCACAAAAGTTGCTTGAGTATCATCGACCAAACTAGGGAGTATTGCCTTTATTCTCAAACATAGCACCTTAGATATATACTTGTAAATCACGTTGCAACAACAAATAGGTATTTTTTTTTCATCATAGTGATATGCAAAAAATTACAATTTATAGTACTTTTCATATAGTTTTTGAATAACTAGATTTTTTTATTTAAAATATCGAATTTATGTAATTTAATTTAACTTTAAAAATTAGTCAAATTAACTTTCGAAAAATGTAACATGACAAATAAAAGTGGACGGAGGGAGTAGTTAGGTAGGGACAATAAGTCTGTAGTGACGGAAATTTAGGGTGAATACTTATTAAATATTAATAAATAATTACTTATTTTAACGATACCTTTTTTTATCATTTATAGTAATACTATGATAAATCTTCATTAAATGTGAATTATGCATGCAATATAGATGTATTATAAGTGTTTTAAAATATATTATGTTTGTTTGGTAAGAAATTGGCACACTATATTATAAGTGTATTAAAATTTGTGCTAAATGTATTATCCATCAATAAATCTTGTATTATATGTGTTTTATAAATTGTCCTCTATAATATGTATTAAAATTGTATTATAAGTGTTCAAGTGAAAAAAATATGTTATTGTTATAAATGGTAAATATTTTCTTAATATAGCATATTTATGTAAGTTTCCCATATATTTTAGTCTATTTAGAAAAGAATGACCCTTTAATTTCAGCTTTCCACGTGATATTAGGACCACAAGATTAAAAGATATTTTAGTACATTTGACATAACTTTAGTTTAAGACCACTAGATTGAAAAGTCTTGTCTATTTTTTTAAACTTTGTATTAAGTCAAACTAGTTCATTCTTTTTTAAACAAAAAGTGCAATGTTAAACTCCAAGGGAAATTTGAATACAACCATGCATCAAGTATTTAAGTTCTTTATTCATGATCACTTGACATTGGAAGACATAGTACTCTTTATATACCATATTATCAATCGTGGTACACAGTAATATTTGACCTTAGCTCGAATTTTTTTTTTTATTGTTTGAAACTGGTATCATCATCATGATAACTAAATGTGTTTGGCTTTGACTTGAAATCTCTTTCTTGTTCAAGACCGACGTTATCATCATAATAACTAAAAGCATTTGGCCTTGGCTCAAATTTTTTTTCTTGTTAGAGATCTGCGTAATCATCATGATAACTAGGCTTATTTTTCATTACATCTCTCCAATATTCTCCAATATGGTCTTTTCTCGCATCAATGTACTTCCCAAGAATAAAAATAATATATATAGATTAACCTACCTCCATCATGGAAGCTTGCAACAACAATAACATGTTTGATGTAGCTCACAAGTGAGATTTGGGGAGGATAACGAGCGTATACATCGTTAATCTTATATTATAAAAATAGAGAGATTGTTTCCAATCATAAACTGTTGGCTCAAGTAAAGAATATCAAAAAACAAATATGTAAGACAAATATAATAGTATAAAACAATCATGTTGAAAACAATGCGAAACGATAAAAATATAGCAACAGTAAATAATATAATAACTTATAAAGCATGTACACTTACTTCCAATAGGGAGGCTTATAAGCAATTAATTATCTAAGAACACTTACAAAGGCAAGTGAAAAGATTAGGATGAGAGCAATATTGTTATATTAATGTTATTGATGTTTAATTTGCTTAATCGCGTTGATGCATAGAATAAGCTTTATAGATAGGTTGAGATACTATGATGATACTCTCTTCGTTTTAATTTATTTATTTGATTTTAAATTAATACAAAATTTAAAAAGTATAAAAACTTTTGAATGTTGTGATTTTAAACTAAACATACGTAGAAGATATGAAAAACATGTCATTTGAAAGGTTAGAATTAAAGAGTTGTCAAAAAAAATATAATTTTTTAAACAGATTAATAATGAAATTAAGACAAATAAATTGAAACTACAAAAATAATTATTATTATAATTATAATAACACCATATTGCAGGCAACACGCTATTGATGTCAAGATCAACATGAGTTACACACTCCGGTACGTAAGACCAAATAATTAAGGATTTTTGGTACATCCAATCATATGTCTATATCATCAATAAAAATAGTTTTTTTTT
>NW_026031383.1:14449-17332 GCF_019186545.1 Solanum stenotomum
TTAAAAAAAACTAATTGGTTTCAATAGGAAAAAAAGTCCATAGATAATTGCTAGGTAGCTAGGAATGTTTTAGTGCAAACTCTATAGTTAAGTTTTAGTGGGAATTCTAATTTTCTTTTTTCTTTATCCCTTCTAGTCTCTAGCAACTTTTGAGAGCTAGGTTAGAATATTTACTTCGCCACCACAAAATCATTTAAAAGAAAATTAACCGGCTAAAAGGAAATCGATTGCATATCATAATTGGTTAAAATATGTACTCTTTTTCTCCCAATTTATATAGGTTAGTTTGACCAGATATGAAGTTTAAGAAAGAAAGATTTTTTAAACTTATGGTATAAAATAAGTCAGAGATATTTATGTGACTATAAATAATTTTATTAAGGATAAAATTGTCATTTTAAAAATTATTACCACTAAATATAGAAATGTATTGTTTTTTTGAAAATGACTAAAAAAAAAAGTAAGTTATATAAATTGGGACAGAAGGAATAGTGCTAGTATTAAATTCAAGAGAAATTTGAATACAACAATCAAGTAAGCAATATTTTTTTTATTCATGATCCATTTAACATTGGGAGGCACAAAAATAGCAAGAAGACAGTCTCTCACACATAGTACTCTTTATATGCCATATTATCAATTATGGTACACAGAAATATTTGGTCTTGGCTCGAAATTTTTTTTTAATTTGAGATCAATGTTGTCATCATCATGATAACTAGATACATTTGGCCTTGGCTCAAAATCTTTTTCTTGTTTGAGACCAGCGTTGTCATCATCATGATAACTAGATACATTTGGCCTTGGCTCGAAATCTTTTTCTTGTTTGAGACCAATGTTGTCATCATTATGATAACTAGATACATTTGGCCTTGGCTCGAAATCTTTTTCTTGTTTGAAACCAACGTTGTCATCATCATGATAACTAGATACATTTGGCCTTGGCTCGAAATCCTTTTCTTGTTTGAGACCAGGCTCATCATCATGATAACCAGATACATTTGGTCTTGGCTCGAAATCCTTTTCTTGTTTGAGACCAACCTCATCATTATGGTAACTAGATACATTAGGAATTGGCTCAAAAGGTGATTTGTGACAATCAATTTTCTCTTTATGTGGCTGAGGCATAAGATGTTGGATTGCTTTAGGCATTGGCTCATCTTTCATCACATCTCTCCAGTATTCTCCAGGGTCTTTTCTTGCATCAGTGTACTGCCCAAAAGTGGGGAAAAAAATTGTTTAATCCCAAACTACATATATATGGATTAATTAATTCTTTATGAGTACATAGTTCATACTTGGCATAATATATGAACATACATTGAAAAGTTAGTTTTATCTGATAAGTAAGTACTCCGATTTTGAGAGTACTTGTACATCAATCTAGACACTTTAACTTGGTCTCAGTTGACAAATTAATAAACACGTCAACCCATCCCCATTGTGTCTCCTAGACACCCAACTCTCACGTCACACATAAATTCTAGAGGTGTCTACATGCATCAATATTTTGTAAGTTGGTGTGTTCAAAATTGGAGTGTTTACGTGAAATAATGTCAAATTTGAGTGTCTGTTTATATATCCGTGTAATTCAAAGAAATTTCAGAAATATATCATTATTCACGTTACATAGGAATAATCAATTCAAATGAAATGATTCTTTTAAGTTGGTTAATAAAGTCCCTAACTAAATGGGCTAAAACTGATAGGTAATTTGTAGAAAAAGTAATCAAAGGTCAATTATGCTAGCTAATTAAAAAGTAAACATGGATTCTTTTTAATTAGACTTGGTAACCATGATGTTCGAGTCAATTTACGTGCACCACGATTGATTCTACAGAATATATATTATCTCTCATTAACAACAAATATTAAATAACTTTATCCACTAAAGACAGAACAACTTATATCATCTAAGAACACTTACCAGGGCAAGTGAAAAGAGCAGAATGAGAGCAATATGTGATTTCATAACTTTAAAAGTTGTTGTAATTGATGTTTGCTTAATCACTTTGATGCATAGATAAGCTTTAGATATAGGCAGGTTGGGATATAATAATAATATAATTGTAATTATAATAAAACCATATTATATTGCAGTTAAATAACAAGGTTCAACATGATTCACGTACACCTGTATAGTACATAGGACCAAAATAATTAAAGAATTTTGGAACATATATCAAGATTATATGTCTCTATATCATAAATAAAAATATCTTTTTGATTGAAAATATAGTGCAAATAATTATTATTACTCCTAATAAATAAAACATAGGTAGTGTAGTAATCAATAGTCATCATCCAAAAGAAAAAGCTACTTCTCTCTGTCCCAATTTATGTGACTTACTTTCCTTTTTATGCAGTCCAAAAAAAAAATGACACATTTCTATATTAAATAACAATTTAACTATAAAATATCAATTTTACCCTTAATGAAATGATTTACAGCCACATAAATTTTTATCGTTTATTTTGGACCACAAGTTTTAAAAATTTTCCTTTCTTTTTTAAATTCCATGCTAAATCAAATTACCTCGCATAAAATGGGACGGAGGAAGTAATAAGGAGTCTTTCACACTGTCATAATTAATTATTGTCGACCAAATCTTTTACTATATCTTATCATATTTTGATATGATTGCTATAAATACATTATTATAATATGTGATACACTTCTTTAGAAATCAAACGGTTTAAGTTGATCAAAAATTTATGTATGAAATCTTCATTTTTTTTAAAGGAGATTTATATATTTATAAATTACGTAAAAAGTACTTAAGTCACAATAATTGATCATTCAAAATATTTAGAAGATATGAAAAATTTACGGTCCAATATAGACTTATTTGAACCTCAAAATTCAAAATGTGTCACATAAAT
>NW_026031384.1:0-742 GCF_019186545.1 Solanum stenotomum
TAGAGATGGGAATTGAACTTATGGTATAGAGGAAATAACATATGCCCTTTCGAAAAATGGTCCAACACTTAGAAAAAAAAATGAGGCGGGTGAACAGTAAAACGCTCACTGGAAATTTGCCTTTCCTGCCGGACAGATTTTACGAAAATGGGCATAACTTCTTCGTCCGAACTCCGAATGAGGTGAAACGAAGTGCGTTATGTAGCTAACTCAAAGGGCTTTCGATGGATATGTTATTGGCCACCCAATAATTTGTGTGCTAGGTGATATGACCCTCCAAAGTAGACCCTCGAAAAAGGCTTCACTTGGAAATTTTGGATTTTGATACGGTTGCTCTAAAATTTGGGTTAGACCCATTTCCCACTCAATTTGACCCCCTAAACAAGAATATGAAGTCGGATTTTCAAAAAATGAAATGGTTTTTTTTATATATAGCTAAACAAGTTTCCGGTAACTTTCGAAGCACATTTTTAAGAACTTTTTGGGTCATTTCAATATCTCCCCCTTGGGAACATTCGTCCCCGAATGTGGAAGAGACGTACATGGCAAGACTTAGTAAGAACATACCAGCCCCAACATGAATGCAAAAATTTTATTTAAACATCACTTCAAGATTTCAAAACTTAGTGTAAAGCATCCATAACTCATCAATTTAAACATATATGCACATTAATGATTCAGGGGCTGAAATGTAAGACTCAATGGAGTACAAATGACTTGATTTAATACATTAGGCTTGAGT
>NW_026031385.1:0-624 GCF_019186545.1 Solanum stenotomum
ATTTTAAGATATATATATATATTTTTTTTTGTAAAAAAGCTGTCAAAAGGCTGAAAATTGCAGCCTTGACAGTTTTTTAGTTAATTTTTTTTTCTTTTTTTTAAAAATTCGTTCTCTTCAATTTATTTTTTTTAAATTGTTTTTCGTTTTGAAAACAAGGCAGTGATTTTATTAAAAAATAATTTTTTTAACAAAAATCGCTGAAAAGGCAGTCTAATTAAGAAAAGATTTTTGAAAAAAAAAAATTTAGGAAAACGCGGCCAGGGCAGCGATTTTCTAAAAAAAAGTTTTTACAAAAAGCTGCCAATTTTTTTTTCTATGAAAACGCTGCCATAGCAGCGATATTAGGTGGAGGCAAAAAAATTAGAGTTAAAAAATCGCTGTAGTGCCAGCGATTTTAGTGAAAAAAAAGAAAAAAAAATTAGACAAAAATAGCTGCCCTGGCAGCGATTTTATTTTAACGGAGTACACGGCGTTAATATGTGTCAGAGGAAAATCGCTCCGGCTGGAGCGATTTTACCGTTTTGGTTTTAAAAAAATATGATGTGCCCTTTTGGAATTTTTGGCAATTTTTTTTGCCCTTTTGGCTCCGGACTCAAGATTATAATACCATATTCTTCATTA
>NW_026031386.1:0-1664 GCF_019186545.1 Solanum stenotomum
ATGTCTGCCAAGTGACAGTCAATCTCAATGTGTTTCGTCCATTCACGGGAAACAGGATTTCTTGCTATATGTATGGCATACTGACTGTCACAGAAGATTGAAGCAGGCTGAGGAAAAGATACGTCTAACTCTCTGAACAACCTGCACAACCAAGTAATCTCTCCAACCAGTTTTCAGAGGGATTAGTATTCAGCTTCTGCTGATGATAGGCAAATTGTTTCTTGATTCTTGGATTTTCATCTTATAGGTCTGTTCCCTAGAAATACAAGGTAACCACTAACTGATCTCCTAGAGTCAGGGCATGTGGCCCAATCTGAATCACAGTAACCAATTATGGTGCAGTCAGGATCATTTGAGAGAAAATGCCAAGTGTAGCATCTGTCTTGAGATACAGCCTCCTCCCCACTGGCAGGGAGACCATGTCCCAAGTATGATCAGCGTTAAGGGATTCAAGTTCAAGTTTCATTGCTGCTTGTCAAGCAGGGAACAATGCTGCCTTTTCATAGGAAATTGGCTCATTGTTAATGCAAACAGTTTGAACCAAAAGCAGATTAACAGGAGCAAGAGAATTGAGGGAGACATAATTGTGGTTTGAAAAGAAGGCAATCAGAGATGAGGTACTGGGCTATTTGGAGCTACCATCGGGAGACTTAAGGTTGGCCTGGTGTAAATGTAGTCCAGAAAATGTGCAGGGAGGGTGTGATGCCTAAGTGATCTTCTAAGAGTTAGTCATGATGTTCAACTGGAGCATTAGTGTAAGGCTGTGAACGATAGACAGGTGATGATGAATTGTCAATTAAAGGTTTACTATGGGAAGGCAGTGATGCTAGGGATAGGGATGATGAGGGTGAGCCACCATGTGACAGATGATTTTGATGTTAGGAAAATAAGATTTCTCTAGAGACTCCTAGATTGTAGATATTTTGTAGTAGATAAGTCTTTTGATTTAAAAATGAGTGGTGGTCAATGAACCACATATGTGAATATTCTGGTGTGAATATTTTACTTATTATATGGTTGTAATTCTCACATTTTATTTATATATAGACCTTATGTAATGAAACATCTAGAGTGAAATATAGAACTCAAAAGAAAACTTCAGCCTTTCCTACTTCATCTTCATCTTCAGATTTCCGTAGCAATTTACAGTTGCAATTCCTACTGTTTACATCTTGTAGCCTTGAAGTTCTTCCTTTTCTTCTTAACATGGTACCAGACCCTGTTTCCTAAGGGATCTGAACCAAATTTTGTTGGTTTGGCTCATCTACTTTCTATGTTTTCTTGTATTTGATTGCTGGAAAAATTTGTGGCACCTGAAAATCAACCAACGACGAGTCCTCCAACTTTTACCGGAGAGAATGATCACATTTGGATCATCATGAAGGCTTATCTAAAGGCTTTTAACTTATGGGAAGTTGTTGAGCTTGGAGAACCTGTTGTCCAGCCATTGAAAATTAAGAAGTATAATGAGTTGGTGACTAGATCTCCAAGAGGTCTCACCTGCATACATTCAAGTCTTATGGACGCAATGTTTGCGAGGATTATGGCTTGTGAAACAGCCAAAGAGGCCTGGGATCAGTTAAAGCAGGAGTTTGAACAGAGTAAAATCTATTAGAGTCTTAACTTTGAAGAGAGTTGTATTCTTCCAAGCTGATGGAGATTGT
>NW_026031387.1:0-795 GCF_019186545.1 Solanum stenotomum
TAAAAACCCCTTGAAAAGCCTAAACCTATGAAATCAGAAACCCCTTAAAAACCCCAAATCATAAACTCTAAACTCTAAGAAACACTAAACCCTAAAACTCAGGGAAAATTCTTAAACCCCAAGCCTTATGAAACACCAAGAAACCCTAAATCCTTGAAACACCTTTAAAAACACTAAACCTAAAAAATCCCTAAATCTAAAATCTGAAGTCCTAAACCCTAAGTTCTAAGAACGCCTAAACCGTAAAAAATCATAAAAAATATGAAAAAACCTTTTAAAACCCTAAACAAAAAAAGTCTCTAAACCTAAAAAATCCTACAAAAGTTTAAGCCCTAAACCTTAAACCTTACAAACCCTTAACAATAAACCTAGACCTAAAACCCTAAATCCTAAGACATTCTGTACCCAAAGAAATCCAAAATCCTTCACTCTAAACCTTAGGGCTAAATCCAAAGAAACCCCAAACCCTTAAAAAAATCAAACACTAAGAAGTCCCAAACGCTAAATCTTATAACCTAAGAAACTTTAAATCCTTAACTCTAAACCATAGGGCTAATCCCTAAACCCCAAACCTTATGAAACACTAATAAACTCTAAACCCTAAAACTATAATATCCCAAGAAACACAATAATTCCCTTTAAAACCTTAACCATTAAAAAAATCCAAAACTTAAAATCTTATGCCCTAAAACCTAAGTAAACCTCAATCTTAAGAAATCCAAAATCTTAAAAAACCCTGAGAATCCCCTAAAGACATTTAAAAACCATAATCATAAAAATAATAATCCTAAAAAA
>NW_026031388.1:0-377 GCF_019186545.1 Solanum stenotomum
AGTTTAGGGTTTTAAAGGGGTTTTTTCCGGGTATTATAGTTGTAGGTGTTTAAATGAATTTTAGGGTTTCGGGTTTCGTAGGATTCCATATGGTTTGGGGTTTAAGGTTTAGCCCTATGATTTAGAGTTTCTTAGCGTATATTATGTAGCGTTTAGGATTTCATAGGGTTTGGTTTTTTTAAGGGTTTTTAGGATTTAGGGTTTTGGGCTTAAGATTTTCTAGTGTTCTATTAGGTTTAGAGTAATATTTAGGTTTAGGGTTTTAAGGTGTTTAGGATTTGTGTGGTTTTTTAACGATTAAGGGGTTCTTAGATCTTAGGGAATTTATAGGGTTTTGGGTTTTTAAAACTTTATGGTTTTATAAGTCATTTAGGGTT
>NW_026031389.1:0-271 GCF_019186545.1 Solanum stenotomum
AGGTTGGTGATAGGGGAGACTTATTCCTGGAGAAAAAGCAAGGAGCAAAAAGAAAGCCAATACAAAACCCGTTACAGAAATACTACAAAAAATAAACGAGTGCCAACAATGGTTAGACGTATACAGCCACACAGAAATCATAGAAAGAATTCTATACGGAACACACAGTAACGTAANAAAAAAATATTCCAGGACCTTAAGATTCTAAAAGAAAGCAAAGAAAGCGCTTTACAAAGAATACAGAAGACCGGACCAGCCTACAAAAACGAAA
>NW_026031390.1:0-306 GCF_019186545.1 Solanum stenotomum
CTAGAAATAGTTAAATTACGACACAACAATTGTTGTTCTACAAGCATGCTACTTGTAGGCATAAGTAGCTTGTAGGAAGATGGGTAGGCTAAGTTAACTAGGAAGATTTTGTGGAGGTGGAGGTAAATGGTACTTTCTTGCACATGTCACTAGGCATTATTCGACTGCACGGCGTTGAAGGTCTTTACGGCAGGCTTGAGTATTGTTCCTCCATCCACCAGTCCCATGCCCGGTGTGGGATTCCATGTTGGGCTAGAGGAAAGAGGAATTCTCCAAAAGAATTTCAACAAAGCAAGACAAGAAACA
>NW_026031391.1:0-49358 GCF_019186545.1 Solanum stenotomum
TGATAATTTCCAACCAAAACCCCCATTTTGACATTCGTTTCACCCCTTGATTTGAATGATGTTTTTATTCGATAACTTCTATTCCTATGACTGATTTGACCATGTTCACACTTCACTATTGAATCTTAAACATGTACCGCTCCTTGTGGAATTCGACCCCAACTCATTTAGTTGGGTTATATACTGATTAACGATCGTTGATGCTTAGAATTGGATGAAGTATCTTTCATAGCGTTATTCAATCAAAATGGCACCGCTGTTAGGGAGTGGTATTGTTTAAGATTCCTTTGGTGAAGTTGAATTTTGTTCTTTTTAGTCATAGTTGAATCTACTTACTTTTAGTTTTGGTTTTTGGTGTTACTTGTTGAACAGAGGAAATGAGCATGTCTTGTAACAATGGTAGCCAACTGGACCACCCTCCTTGAAAAATGATGATTCTTAGAGATAACATCCTAAATTTCAAGCAAGTGGACGGTGAGACAATCCATGAGTTGTGGCTGAGATTTAAGGCACTATTGTTGCAGTGCCCAACTCATGGAATTCCAGATAACACGCTACTGGACTTCTTCTAAAGAGGTTTTGGTCCTGAGAACAGAGGAGTGGCTGACCAACTTACTCCGGGTGGTCTAATATGACAACCCTATGCAATAGTAGCCCAACTCCTTGATCACATGACTAAGACCAACAAGGTGACAGAGAATGACCAGAATTTTGCCACACAGTTGACTCAGCTGGATCTCTTGGCCAGAAAGATCATCGAATTGGAAGTGCCGTGCAAAAAGAAAGATAGGTACATTCCTCCTCATGAGCATAGAAAGCCCAAGAACTATGAGGATGGATAAGTGGAAGAGATACTCTCACTCATTCCCCACAAAGTCGAAGATCACGACGGAGTGTTGAAAAAGATAAGAGAGAATGTCTCAATGCTAAATCAGATGACCGTTTCTCATTCCAGATCTATTAAGCTATTGGAGACTCAAATGGGACGTGTGTTGTCTCGTCTCTACCCAAGACAATAAGGGGGGGTTTCCTAGTGATACTATGGCAAACCCAAAGAATGAAGTTTGAGTGAGGACTTGCATCTTGCCATGACGTTAACTAAGGCGCTGCTTGGGAGGCAACCCAAGTTTTTAGTTTCTTTCTTTTTGTTCTGGGAATAATCGTGTGTTGATTGTGCAGGTGAAAAGGTGGAATGTGTTTGAAATATGCAGGTTGGCGAGCCAAAGGTCCAGTCGGTGACTCGCCGAAGAGGTCGGGGAGCCCGACTTAAACCGTTGTTGGACTCAAGAAAGTTTTAGGCTGGAGTGTATAAAACTCAGCGGGCCATGGACAAGTCGACGCTTCGCTAAACAGGTTGGCGTATCCAACTTTGTCCGCCGTTTTGACCCCCAAGTTAGATGGAGGTCCTATAAAACTTGGCGAGATAAGTACCCACACGGCGTGTCACCAAGTGGTTCGACGCATCATCGAGTGGTTCGGCGAGGTCGACTAATATCACCGAAAGGGCGTGAACTGAACGGTTTTTAAGAGGCCAAAGGTTTACAATTTCAAACTCTTTCACATTCCCTCACTTTTAACTTCAAAAAATCACACCCGCACTATATTTTATATCTTTTCATTTTTACCGCCTTCTAGTTGTTGAATCTGTGTTCGGAGTTGGATACTTTGCCACCTAGCTTTACAAATTCTTATATTCAGCATTAAAGGTTGATTTTCTGAACCCCAAACTTATATTTAGCAATTAGACTCATTTGAAATTGTATTGTTCTTAATGATGTGTGATGTTCTTCTCTGAATTCGTATAAGTGTGCTTGTTTGCCCTTTTTAATTTCGATATCGTGCTTAAATTGTTTAAGTTGTTAATTTCTCGAATTGCATGCCTTAAAATTGATCGAATATTGTTGGGTTGTGATTAATTGTTGTTGGGTCTAGTCGGGTAAAGTCTGAGTAACCCAAATTTGTGCTAAATGACGTGCTTTGCCCAATGATGGAGCGTTTGCATCATTCTTAAGGGCTAAAGTCATCAAATGGCCAATTTTGGCCAAACCGGGGGAAGTCTGAGTACCCCGGTGGAATGGGTCGTATGGGTCTGAGTTTAATTGAATAAGTGTATGGTTTGATTTTTTTTCGGGGGCTACGAGGTTGATTTTGGAAGTTGGGGTAGAAAGTAGGCACGTTAGGCAGTTTGGCGAGCTGGGTCGAGCTCGCCGAATCGCTTAGCGGTTCACCGAAACCACCCTTGATCGCCTTTTATTTCGTGCTTTTGTTGAGTGAGATTCTGTAACTTTTGGTTAGAAGTTTTACTTCACCGAGTGCACTCGGTAACTCGCTGAATGTCTTCTATGATCACCCTTTCTAAGCCTCTAACCCCTAAAATGCACTGTAATTTTCGGTAGACTAATCTGTACTCACATAATGATGTCGGAGATTCACCGAAAGGCCTTTCCCACCTCCGACAGGTCATTTTTCTGGAAAAGTTTTGAGCCAATCCTTTCGGTGAGCTCGATCTGGCTCGCGAAAGTGATTCAGCGACTCGCCAATCAGTTCGGCGAGTCTTTCTCCAACCTGTTTTCCTACATTTTTATTGAAATGTTTCTAACTCTTTTTGATATATTTTGCAGATATGGCTAGACCAAAGGTAGCAGGCCGCGACATGCCGCCCTGTAAGAGGGCAAAGGGTATCACAATCAACGAGGATGCAGCTACATCTAGGGCAAAGGCACCAAACCTCCTACCACAGGTGGGAAGGGAAAAGGGAAAGGCAAGGAACTTGTTTCTGCATCACCGGAGGTCAGTTCCGATAGTGACGAAATCTATGCCTTTCAACTCACCACTTCTAAGAGTGTGGGTGATGAGCTACTGATAGCCCAAAGAGCGGAGCTGCGATCCAAAAGGTTGAATGATCCATCTAGGATCAAGACTTCCTAGACAACTGCTCCTCCTCCTGTTCCAGATTAGGGTATGGTCCTAACACCACCTGCATAGGGTCCTCCTCCCCGGTCTATTAAAAAACTGAAGACTGAGGGATTAAGGACTATCATCGAGGAGAAAAGGCTGTCCACTGATGGAGTAATAGACAGATACCCAGAGATTATGAGCTGTTTGAGGTCTCACAAGTTCCATATATTCACTAGACCCCGTGGCCCTTACGTGCCAAATTGGGTCCAGGAATTCTACACTGCCTACGGAGCCCTAGTGCCATAAGGAAAGAAGCATGCCGCTAAATTCAAGTCGGTTGATTAAGTCATTGTCAGGGGCAAGAAAGTGAAGTGTGATAGTGATGTTATCGATGCAGTTCTAGAGTGTTCAACAGAAATTTAGGATGACTGTCAATACATGATTCAGAAAAAACATTGGAAAATATGAAAAATTGGTTGGCACTTCTGATATCTGACAGTACTCCTAAATGGATCGAGGTTGGAGCACCCATTGACAAGAAGGACCTCAATGTAGTAGCAAGGTACTAGTTTTGCTTCATTAGCAGTTCGATAATGCCATCCCAGATTGAATCTATCCTACGCCACGTGAAAGCAACTTGCCTTGGTTGTATCATTGATGGGACAAAGCTGAACTTGGGTATGATTATTGCACAGGAGATGCTCATGAGGGTCAAGCAGCACCAAACCTCCCTTCATTTTTTGGTGTTGATCACTGAGTTGTACAGATGGGCTCGGGTGCCTCGAGATGAGAAGAAGGATATGGAAGTGATTCCTAGATCTCTTTCCGATATCTGGCACATTGAGGCAGAGTACTTGAAGGATAAGGCAGAGAAGAAGAAGGCAACCCCGGTGGACACCTCCCTGGTTGTTGATGCTGATATACTACCTGCAGAGGCAGTATTGCCTACTCCGGCCACTAGGCCTTCAGGTATATCTAGTGTTGTTCCTTCTGTGACTCCCAGTTCCTCTACAGCTCCCCTGCCTCCTAGGTCTACTACTGTTGCTACTTCTCGACCTCCAATTACCTAGGCTGCGATATTACGGATGGGGCATCTCGCCCACTCTATTGATAGGCATGCCTCCAGGCATGAGGCCACCATCCCAGGATGATTGAGAGGGCCCTCACTGTTGTTGTGACACCTCTGAGAGTGCCTATTGATGCCCTTGTGGCAAGGATAGCAGTGTGTGAGCGAGGCCAAGGGGCCACTAAGGAGGTGACGGCTCTAAAGGCCACTATAGCTGAGCTGAGGAAGGATGTGGACTAGTTGAAGTCCACAAATACGTCCATAATATTTGGGACGGTGGAGATCCTCGACATGCCAGCTGATACAGATATGCCTCTGGCTACCACTCGAGATGAGGTTCGAGTTGAGGAGATGGTTGTTGCAAAGTCTGAGGTTGAGACTGATAAGAAGCAGCTTGGTGCCAATGAGGAGGCTACCTATGAGGGCCTGACAGAGGTTGAGGAAGTGATGATAGATTCAGTCGTGCAGATTTCATTGGTAGACACCACCATGGTTGGATCTAGTGTTATTGATACCCCGGGCACTGATGACCCGACAGATGGAGCGACTATGTAGACAGGACCCTTCTTTACCTCCCTCTCTGTCATTTTTATTTACCTTTATTATTTTGTTGCATTTGAGGACAACTGCTTTTATTTGAGGTGGGGTGAGGTATTTCCATACCTACCTCTTGTGATTATCATTTTTGTATATATATTGGGTTTTTGTGCTATAAAATGTTTTTTGACAATGTTTTGTGGATGTTTGAGCTTGTGGCTCCGTATTTTGAATAGAAATGGTTTTTCAACACAAATTGTGTTTTGACACTATTTTGTGGATGTTTGAGCTTGTGGCTTCGTATATTGAATGCAAATGGTTTATGACCCTTCTGAAAAATTTTGCCACCTCTTATTGTGTTTGAATGTGGTGTTCTTCTGCAAATTTGAGTGTCGGTCATGATCAATATCGATGACCTAAATAGTGCCTTTAATCGAACAAAAATAAATGTGCAGCTATGATGAGGCCAAATGAAGTTGCATAGATAATATGTGAACTTTTTGCATCTCGTTGTGACTAGCTAGTTATCGAATGAGTCTCTTGTGATGAACATTGCACACTAGCAAAAGTGTGGAGTCTTGTTTGATATTGGTGCCAATTCCTTGTGTGATGCAAGCTCTTGAAATGATCATAGGCAACAATTTTGAAGAGTGAAACAATTTGACAATATATCTCTTTTGTGGCCAACCTTGTAAGTGTGTGAACTTTGCTTGAAACCCTTTTTTTTAGCCTTATCCTTTTCTTGGAAGAAACTTGATTCAATTGTAACCCTTTTTTTATCCATTCACCCATAATCCTCATGAAGTGTGGTTTGTTTGAATAGCCAACTTAGACCAAAAGCCTAAGTTGGGGTGTGGTGAAAAGAGAAGGTAAATCAAGACGTGCAAAGTAGTCCCCCTTTATCCAATGGTTTTTGAAAAAGATGGAACCCCTCCATAAAAAAAAGAAAAAGAAAAAAAAAGAAAAAGAAAAAGAAAAAGAATGAAAAAGTTGTGAAAGTTGCAAAACAAATGGGGTGTCCGGTATTCCATGAGAAGTGAATAATGGGGTGAATTTTGAGCATGAGTGAAAATATTGAAGAAAGGGAAAGAAAGAGATGTTCATACCACATTTCATGAGGATAGCAGCCACTAATCCTATAAGACCATACATTTACCCTCTGCCTCGTTACAAGCCTTGAAAAGACCTTTTTGATCTTTAGTGAGCTGAAACGAATGTTGGTTGGAAAATAAGGGCAAACCTATGGGTGAAGTCATGCATGTGTTCATCTTTGTGAGTGTGAGAATTGTACGTGATTTCGGAGAAATAAATTATTGAAGAATTATGTGAATATGGAGTCATTCTTGTGTGAGGGCATTTGAGTACCTTTGTTGAGCTTGAACTTGCATTTGAAGCAAGTACTGTGAACTTGAGAATCTTTGATGATGGTGAGTCACAACTTGAATCTTTGAGTGCACAATTGAACCCTGCATAAGTAAGTTGAGTCTTGTTGTGTGCATTCATGATTGAGTCTTTTGAAGCACTGTTTGAGGCATCCTTTTTGAATTGCTGAACTTGAGTTTTACTTGAGGACAAACAAAAGTTTAAGTTGGGGGTTTGATGAGTTCGAGATTTGGACTCATTTAGGGCTTTATTTATATAGGTTTAGTGTCCTCAAATGCTTATTTTGTGCCAATAACTGATGTAAAACCCTTGATTTCTAGGTATATGGCTTGAGGAACAAACCAAGGATACTAATTTGCAAAAAGGAACAAAGCGAGCTGAAAGAATAAAGAAATGCAAGCCTGGTGATCGCCAAGTCCACTTGGCAAGTAGCCAAATGGATATTTGACCACCTAAAGCTCCAGTGTGCCAAACCCTGAAGGAAAGAACCAAGTTGGAGAGAGAAAGGAGCAATCGGCAGATCGCCGAGTGGTTCCGCGATGCAGTGTTGGACCACCCAAAGTTACAGACCTTGAGGATGATGAAGGCCAAGGCAGAAGGACGATGGAAATGACCATATGGCGGCTCACCAAGTGGTTCGGCGAGCCTGACTTACTTCACCGAGTGGCTCTTCGTAGCACACTTTTGGCGACTATAAATACATTTTTGAACATTTAGTTTAGTAACAATTACTCTGTAGAATAGATTTTTATTAAGTTTTGAACTGGGAGACAAGTTTTCTCTAGTTTTTCCTTAGCTCTGAAGAATTGAAGTTTTTCACTTTTGAGAAATTGAAAGTGGGTCTTTGAGATTCTTTGATTTGGAACATTATAAAGACGAAATCAATCTCACCCAGTTGATGGAAACTCAATTTGGTAACAATTTTTATCTTTTTATAATGTCTAGCTAAAACCCCAATTCTTGGAGTGTGATTATGGGCTAATTTAGCTTATGGGTATTGCTAATTGTTTGTTTAAATGATATTTAGAAGTGAGTTTAATCAATAATTGTGGTTTAATTTCAGAATTGTAGTTGCAAAGGCAGTTCTACCCTTGCGTTTTTAGCTTACTCGAAAGAGAGGTTCTAAAACTAAGCTTATTGATTAGTGGCCTGTGGGTATTGGGTTGACATGGGTTCAGCTCGAGAGAGTGAATCTTAAACCCAATCCCACACATTCAGCTCAAGAGAGTGAATGGACTAAAGTGTGGGTTGTTCTTATTTTGCATGCTTGTTGATGTTCGAGAGAAATCAACTTGATTCGAGGTAAATTGTTCAAGAGAAAGTTTATCTCCTCTATAGCCTAGCTTACTCACTAATATTTAGCCATTTTCTAATAGTTGCAATTACCCATTTGTCTATATTAGCATATAATTGAATCATATCCTAAGAATCCATCTCATTATTGTTATTTCGTGTTGTTCACCACTATTTGTAGTTGATAATTTCCAACCAAAACCCCCATTTGACATTCGTGTCATCCCCTGATTTGAATGATGCTTTATTCGATAATTTCTATTTCTATGACTGATTTGACCATGTTCACACTTCACTATTGAATCTTAAACACGTACCGCTCCCTGTGGGATTCGACCCCAACTCATTAAGTTGGGTTATATACTGATTAATGATCGTTGACACTTAGAATTGGATAAAGTGTCTTTGATAGCGTTATTCAATCAGAAGAAGGCAATATTTATGAATAGAAGGCTATGATAAGCTTAAAATACATCACTTCTTTCATGCTCCTAGAGTCGTGTGATAGAGTTCAACTCTACAAAGTTTCCTTCTAACTCGTCTTCTATGCATTTCAGAATAATTCCTCCAAGAAGAACCTAGTGAGAAGGAACTTTATTGTGGAACCAGAAGCTCCACAAGCTTTGATTGACCCTTTAGATGAGCAAGTCACTCATGTAGAATTTAGGGCTGCTTTCCAAGTTCTTGCTTAAGCCATGATTGCTCAAGCTAACCATGAGGTTGTAGCTCTTGTGAAATCAAATGAAGAAATGATGGTGACTAAGGCTTGAGACTTCAAAAGGATGAATCCTCCAAAATTCCAAACTATAAGATGGATGAGGATCCACAAGATTTTGTTGAGGGGATTCAAAAGATTGTTGCCATCATAGGCGTTACTCTTATTGAAAATGTGGACTTGGCTTCTTACCAATTGAAAGGGGTTTCCTAAGTGTTTTTCAACTAATGGAAGGAAGAAAGGATTGTTGATGCGGGTCCTTTGGATTGGGACAAGTTCAATGGTGCTTTTCTAGATCGATTCTTCCCTTTTGAGATGAGAGAGGCAAAGGTTCAAGAGTTCATTAACTTGAGGCAAGGCAATATGAGCGTGAATAAATGTTCTTTGAAATTCACTCAACTCTCCAAGTATGTTCCAACTGTGGTGGACAACTCTAGGACATAGATGAGCAAGTTCATTTCATGTGTCTCGGAGATGGTGGTAAAAGAGTGTTGGACCGCTGTGTTGATCAATGAGATGGATATTTCAAGGTTGATGACTCATGCTCAACAAATGAGTAAGAGAAGCTTAAGGAGAGTTCTACGGAGACTAAAGAAGCTTAGACCGATAATGTTGACTACTCTCATCAGAGATCTGGTGGTGGTCGTTCTCGATTTTTGCAAAGGTATTCAGGCCTAGATCCATCTTTTGCTTGTACTTTTGTGCCTAAGTGTAACACCTCATAAATTAGTAGTTGAGTTGGAAAAAGGGAAAATTGCATTTTCTGGACTAGTGTGGGCTTTTACAAGCCAACCTACAGACCAAAGGAAGGTTGACGACTCGTAGAAGCTACTCATGGAAATTTTCTTAGATTTTTGGGTTCCACTACCTTACCCTACGAGTGGATAGGAAGGAACATAGGAGTTCCTATGATCCATAGGTACAACCCCTAAGATTCACCCGATATATTTTATTAAAGGAATTTTGGTCCTTTCCTACCATTTAAACCCCTAAAGTACATTGTTTCTAGAACATTCTAAGATTCTATAACTTATTTTAGCCTTCCTAACCTACCCATAGCCCTCCCATTCACTCAAACTTACAAATTCTCTCAAGGGTTTTCTTCTCAAATTCTCTCTCAAGGCAAAGCTAAGGTTTCATCAAGCTTAAAGGTCACTTCTTCCATTGCTAGGGCTTTGATTACCCAAGGTATGTGAGAACTTCACCAATGGATTCCTTTCATCAATTAGGTCCAAAATATAATCAATTCTCTATTTTTATTTCACCCATTCTCTTAAGGTTTCATGCTATTCTTCATGGGTTCAATCCACTATGATTCATTTACTTAAATTCAATCTTATTATGCATGATTCGACTAAATTATATAATTTCCAATTGATTTCCTATGAACTCATGCCTATGCCTATTTTAGGAGTATGAACTATGATTATAAGCTTATGAATTATGATTATGGATTTATGGATTTTTTATGAAATTGATGTCGTCTAACTAAAGGATACTTTTAGAATAATGTTTCAATGATTTGTGAAAGGATTTCTCACATTTCAAAGGAATCATGATTTAGATGCTTAGGAAGGTAAGTGTCTTAATATAAATCATAGTTTTGAAAGGATTAATTATAATATAAACTTATGGTGGGATTGGTAGTCTTTAATTGTTGCCTTTCCAAGTATTTTAATATGATTATGTCTTTTTCCATTGGAATCTACTTAGCATAGAGAAGACTTTAGAATAGAGGTCTTATTGTGAGTAAAGTTTAGTCTTTTGTAGCAATTCCCTTATCTCAAACTATGTTCCCTCATAGGATTGTCTTAAATGACCTAAGCTAGTGTATCCACTTTAGTAATAATGATGGTACGGAGGTCTCACCTTGGAAAGTAGGCTCTCTCTTATTTTTTTATTGTGATGGTTACACCAGATTCCATGTTATAGCTCACATGGTCTATTGTACCAGTAAATATCCCATAAATTAATTGTGTTTTCTTCAAAGGTTTTATCAAAGCTTTCCTATGGTTTTGAAATTTGCATCAACCTTGTTCATGATTTAAGATTTCACTTTAAAGGCCTAACTACGTTTAACTGTTTCATGAGTATCATGTTTAAAATTCACCATATTATGCATTTTCTCCATATTCAGTATATTCAAAGTACTGATGCATATTGTATTTATATTGTTTCAAAATCTAGGGTTTGATCCTCCTTCTCCCAATTGTGGCTAGATCGGGATTACTATATATTACATCATAAGGAAGTGATTGAGACATAACATATACATCATATACAAAATCTGAAATAAAAATACATGAAAGTAATAAAAGAGTCTTGGTCCTCGGAACATGAGGACTCACCAATCTTCAATATCTATATGGGATAACTAGCCACGAGTATGGGAGGTAGGATCATCAAACCCTACATTAGTGAAACAATGTAGGCACGAGTATGCATTAGTACATGAAATGTACCAAGTATGATAGCATGCATAAGAGTTATGAAATCATGCTAAAATAATTTATATAACATGCAATGACCAAGCTAAATTATAAAATAACATGTCAAAAAACATATGTCATAATCATGTCAATGCTAGATAATCATCCTTAAAACACATATACCATGTGAGCTATAACATTAAATCTGGTATCTATCCCACACCGAAAAGAGATGTCCTTACTTGCATAGCTAAGAACCATAAACTTCTAGGTTTGGTGGACCCACTAGCTAATGTCTATCTATGACAAATGTATGGTGGCACATAGTTATGGGACATGGGTAATTTCCACCTGTCCATTGGGTGCTAAGCACAAATCCCACGGAATAGTCATTAATCTTAATTGTCTTAGTATCCATGGAAAGGCACCATCAAGTAGCCAATCCAATGGTTCACATTGGTTCAGAATTGTCTTTTGTGGCATATTTTAAGACTAAGCAAGGTCTTGATCTGACTTTGGTTGAACTGAAGGAAGAGGTACTTAAAAAGTCTATACAGGCTTTTTCCCAAGGGAGAGATGGTATGCTTCGAATAAAGATAGTTTGTGTGTTCCCAATGGAGATGACTTGAGAGAGTAGATCTTGACTGAAGCCCATAGTTCTCGATATTATATTTACCCGGGTGCTATCAAGATGTACCATGACCTGCATGAGGTCTATTGGTCGAATGGGATGAAGAATAATATTACGGAAATTGTGGCTAAGCGTCCTAATAGTCAACAGGTGAAAGTTGAGCATCGAAATTCGGGAGGTTTGTCCGAAGATATCTTATCCCTACTTGGAAGTGAGAAGATTTGAATATGGACTTCATTTTTGGGTTGCCTAGCACGTGGCGGCAACATGATTCGATTTGGATTATTGTAGATTGAATTACGAAATCAACTCATTTTATCTTCATCAAGGTTTCTTATTCGGTGGAGGACTATGCTAAGTTGTACTTGAGGGAAAATGTTAGGTTACATGGAGTGCCCTTGTTCATTATCTCTGATCGTGGTACCCAATTCACTTTACAGTTTTGGAATAATAATAGCTATTATTCAAGCATTGGTATGGCCATATTTGAGGCTCTATATGGTAGGAGGTGTAGATCTCCTATAGGCTGGTTTGAAGTGGGTGAAGTTTCCTTGATAGGTCTCGAATTAGTACATAAGGCTATGGATAAAGTTCGGCTTATTAGAGAAAGATTAAAAATGACTCGAAGTCGACAAAAGTCTTATGCCGATGATAGAAGAAGAGATCTTGAGTTTGAGGTAAATGATTGGATCTAATTGAAAATTTCACCGATGAAAGGTGTAATGACGTTTGGTAAGAAAGGGAAGCTTAGTCCCCATTATGTGGGGTCATATCTGATTTTGAGGCGAGTTGGTAAGATCGCTTATGAGTTTGATTTGCCTAATGAGTTGGCATTGGTTCATCTAGTTTTTCAAGTATCTTTTTTAAAGAAATATATTGGAGATATGACATATATAGTTCTCTTAGAAGGTTTGGAAGTTAAGGAGAATCTTTCTTAGGAAGTTTTGGTTGAGATTTTGGACCGGCAAGTTAAAAAGTTGAGGAATAAGGAAGTTGCTTCTGTGAAAGTTCTATGGAGGAAACAATTAGTTGACGGTTCTACTTAGGAGGCAAAGGCCGATATGATGTCCTGTTATCCTCGTCTCATTCCTTTTATCCCTACTCTAGCTTAAGGTATTTAGTTCCTCATGGTTTACTCTTTTGATGTCATTTGTCTTAGATATTCCCATGATTTCCTCATTATGCAAGATTCATGAAAAAGCTTAAATTTTGAGAAAATGAGTTAACTCGATTGATTTCTACATGTTTATGTGCATTTGTCACGACCCAGGGGTACCCCTAGATGTAACATGGCGTATAGAACCCCGAAAGACTCCATACAATCCACTTAGTTCTCATAATATAAGAAATAGAGCAATAAGAGTAAATACAATAAATCAAGTCCAAAACATTTTATAAAGAAAGCGGAAGTCTAAACTCATGTCTCATCATTGCCATCTAATACAATAGAATGAAATCAGGCCTAGAAAATACATCATGTCCAAAAGCGAAAGACAAGAAATAAACTAACACAATGAAATCTATCTTTGAAGCATGAGGACTCACCAAAGTTTGGAAATATCTCAAAATCAAACACTGGCCACGAAATTGATGACCCTGACTGTCGGACCCAACATTTGGGGAAAATGTAGGCAAGAGTATGCGTTAGTACAAAACAATGTACCAATTGTGATAGTCATGCCTAAAACATTTAAAACATGCAAAAAGGGACATTTCATTTCATGACATGCAATTGACCAAGTTAAATCATGATATAAGAGGGTTAGAAAACATACTTCATAAAACAAAACCAATACAAGCTAATCATCTTTAAAACCTTTGAACACATATGAGATATTTCTATTTTAATCTTGTTGTGGGGAATTAGACTTAACCGACATCGAGACCATGTGAGCTATAATTAACATGATCCCTCGGTGTCTCCCAGACCGAAAAGGGTTGTCCTACTTACCAAGATAAGGGCCATGAACTTCTAGCTTAAGTGGATCCACTAGCTAATCATCTTATGGGGGAACACAGTTTAAGGGATACAAAGATTGCTACTAGAAACTCGGCCTCGACTACGGGAGAGCTTCCATGTCAAGAGATTTCTTCTAGAAACCCGTCCTCTACTATGGAGAGATTCCATCTCAATTCAATATCTACTCGGTGCTAAGCATAAATCTCACAGAATAGTTATTAAGTCTTGACTTATTTCATAATCCATGGAAAGGTACCCTAGGATAACCAATCCAAGCTAGTTTCATTAGGATAGCTATTAATCTTTGATTCAATTAGGTGAGAAAGCCTTTCAACCTAAGAATTCATATTATGTGAGAAAACCTTTCACATCATGCTAGTATGTGTTTATGAGGATATCCTTTCAACAACACAACAACAACATCATCATTGGTATTGTACTCTCAAAGCACCCTTAGAACAATTTCATAGATTTCATAAGAAAATGCTTAAATCCATAATTACCTCTTGAGGTTTCAATCTTAAATGTTTAGAAAACATAGGTTAGATATGGATTTCAGCATAATTTCATGTAAAGCTTGCAATACATTCAGAATTTTATAAAACTCTTCCTTGAAGATCGAAATCCCACATCATATGCTCATTATTTGAAAACATGGGGATTACATGAGTTCATGGAGAAATCGTCATAAAATCATGGTAAATAATCAATTCATGCTTAGAAGATCATAATTCAACCATTCAAATCAATAATGAAAAGAACCCATGGTAATTGAAGAAACCCTAACTCAATTGGGGAATTCTACCTTTGGAAATAGTGAAATTTGAGAACTCCATGGATAAATACTATCATACTTTGAATCTTAATTCTTGCCTTCAATGGATAAATTGAGACCTTAGCTTGAAACCCTAGGTGAATCCTTCTTCTTTTTCTTCAAGTTCTAAAGACAAAATTATTTGAGAGTTCTTCTTTTGTGATTTTGGAAGAATGAAGTGAATAGGTGAATTTGGGGGTAAAAAGACTTATATAGGGGTCCTAAACATAGGCAAAACGACATAGTATAGGAACAAATTAATTAGAAAAAGACCCAACTAACCCTGAAACTTAACTGCCAGCACTGACCCACGACTCACCATCGACGGACCGTGGATGGACCAATGGTCCGTCTTGCACACTCGTCAGTGAGTTCAGAGAGTTTTGGCCTTACCTACGATTCCTGGACCACGGATTGTGGACCTACCAACAGTCCATAGGTCCAGTCGTGGTCCATGGACTTCGCAGTTTGTTGGTGACCTTTCCACGGGCCCACATACGGTACGTGGTTCAACCCACGGGCCGTGGCTGGCCTGCGTGGATGGCACCTGTAAGTTCTAAAATTTTTCTAGGTTTCCCTCTTCCGAGTCCAGGGTGCCGCAATATCTCCCCCTTGGGATCATTCGTCCTTGAATGAGATTCAAACTGGTTCTATAAGAGTAAGACAAGAACAAACAATCCAACCTAACAATGCAATGCATACAACCAAGGAGGAACTATCGACTCCAAGCTAGGACGTTCTCAAAACATCTTCACAAGAGGGGTGAACTAAGTCTAACAGCCCACCATGCATGCAACTCATCAAAATGAACATAATCAAGAAGGAAACATCAACTCCAAGCTAAACATACATAAGGAAGTAAGAACTACATCTAACAACCCAATATGCATGAAGTTTCAAAATTACCTATGTTCAAGGAGGAAATACCTTCTCTAAGCTAAAAGCATGCTCAACACAATCTCATGGAGCCAATATCCAGTTCATTCTCAAAAAACATAGCTAAAGCATGTTCATCAATTCATCTCATGAAGTCTATAGGCAACTGATACTCAATGCACAACAATATGAGGAGAATAAATGATATAAGTCATTTCTTTCAAAACTTAAGCTTTTAATGAACATGAATAACATAAGGAAATCATGGAAATACACAAAACACACATGACTCCCAAAACATAGAACAAACCAAGAGAAACTCATTACTTCAAGCTAGATTTGGAGTAGAAAGAAAGAGATGAGATTATTGGGACATCATATCGGCCTCAGCCTCCCAAGTACCTCCCTCAACTAAATGATTCCTTCATAACAGTTTCACAAAAGCAACTTCCTTGTTTCTCAACTTCTTAACTTGTCGGTCTAAATCCTCAATCGAAGCTTCCTCATAAGAAAGACATTCATCAACTCCCAACCCTTCTAAGGGAACTATGGATGTCGGATCACCAACACATTTTTTGAACATAGAAACATGGAAAATCGGATGCACCATTGCCAACTCATTTGGCAAATCCAACTCATAAGCAACCTTACCAACACTTCTCAAATCTCATATGGGCCTACATACCAGGGATTAAGCTTCCCTTTCTTACCAAACCTCATTACACCCTTCATGGGTGAGATTTTCAATTAAACCCAACCATTAGCCCCAAATTCAAGATCCTTTTTTCTAACATCGGCATATGACTTTTGTCGACTTTGTGTCATTTTCAACCGTTCTCTAATAAGTCAAACTTTCTCAATAGCCTCATGAACTAACCCGGGACCTATCAAGGCAAATTCACCCACCTAAAACCAACCTATAGGAGTCCTACACCTCCTACCATAAAGAGCCTCAAATGGAGTCATACCAATACTTAATTGATAGCCATTATTATAAGCAAACTCAATCAATGGAAAATGGCCATCCTAATTACCCTTAAAATCAATCACACAAGCTTTCAACATATCTTCTAAAGTTTTGATAGTACTCTCTGCTTGCCCATCGGTTTGGGGATGAAAAGTCGTACTAAGCTTAACCTTAGTACCAACACTCTTTTGGAAAGACCTCCAAAACTAAAAAATGAATTGAGTACCGCGATAGGAAATAGTGGAAAAAGGCACTCCATGCAACCTTACCATTTCTCTCAAGTACAACTTAGCATAATCCTCCGCCGAATAGGAAACCTTGATGGGAAGGAAATGAGCTGATTTTGTCATCTGATATACTATAACCCAAATCAAGTCATGTTGTCACCGGGTGCGTGGCAACCCTACTATGAAGTCCATATTCAAATCTTCCCACTTCCAAGTAGGAATACCAATGTCTTGGTACAACCTCCCAGTCTTTTATGCTCAACTTTCACTTGTTGACAATTAGGACACTTGGCCACGAATTCCACAATATCCTTCTTCATCCCATTCCATCAATAGACTTACCGCATATCATGGTACATCTTGGTAGCTCCCAGTTAATGGAATATCGAGAACTATGGGCTTCGAATAAAATTTGTTCCCTCAAGTCATCAACATTAGGAACACACAAACGACCTTATTATATAAAAACATCCCTTGGGAGAAAGCCTCAACGGATTTCTTAAGGGTCGTCTCTTTTAATTCTACCAAAATTGGATCAAGACCTTGGTTAGCTTTTACATCCTCTACAAAAGACGATTCGGACCTACTGTGAACCATAACACCACTGTTGGTGGAGTCCACTAATTGAACACCTAATCGTGCCAATCTATGAATATCTCAACCCACTATTTCTTTTCTTCTTCAATATGAACCACACTTCCCATAAACAACCGACTAAGAGCATCCACTACTTCATTCGCCTTGTCGGGGTGATAAAGAACACTCATGTCATAATCCTTCAATAATTCAAGCCACCTTCTTTGGCGAAGATTTAAACCCTTTTGATTGAACACATATTGCAAACTTTTATGGTCTGTGAAAACATCAAAATGAACTCCATACAAGTAGTGCCTCCAAATCTTCAAGGCAAAAACAACCGCCGTTAATTCTAGGTCATGGGTAGGATAATTCTTCTCATGGACCTTAAGTTGTCTTGAAATATAGGCAATGACTTACCATTTTGCATATCCACACATCCCAACCCAATTTTTTAGGCATCACAATACACCACAAAACCATCCATACCCTCTGGAAAAGTCAACACCGGAGCGGAAGTAAGTCTATTTTTCAACTCTTGGAAAATCTTCTCACAAGCTTTGAACCATATCAACTTAGCCTTCTTTTGAGTCAAGGCAGTCAAAGGAGAGGCAATGGAAGAATATTGCTCAACAAACCTTCTATAGTAACCGGCCAAACCCAAGAAGCTTCTAATATCCGAAGGGGTTAGAGGTCTAGGCCAACTCTTGACCGCATCCATCTTCTTAAGATCTACCTCAATACCCTTACTTGACATAATATGACCAAGGAAAGCTACAGACCTTAACAAAAATTCACATTTACGAAACTTTACATAGAGTTGTTGGTCCTTGAGAATTTGCAACACAATCCTCAAATGGTCAATATGCTCATTCTCACTTCTTGAATAAATCAATATATCATCAATGAACACAATTACGAACATATCAAGGTATTGTCTAAGCACCCTATTCATTAAATCCATAAACGCCGCTGGAGCATTAGTCAACCCAAATGACATTACTAAAAACTCATAATGAACATACCGGGTTTGAAAAGCCATCTTTGGAATGTCATTTTCCTTCACCCTCAATTGGTGATAACTCGATCGAAGCTCAATCTTAGAGAAATAACTTGCTCCTTCAAGCTGGTCAAACAAATCATCTATCCTTGGAAGAGGATATTTGTTCTTAATGGTCACCTTGTTCAACTATAGATAGTTAATACACATACAAAGAAAACCATCCTTCTTTCTAACAAACAAAATTGGAGCACCCCATGGAGAGATACTCGGTTGGAAGAAACACTTATCCAATAAGTCTTTCAATTGTTCTTTCAGCTCCTTGAGTTCTGTTGGGGCCATTTTATAAGGAGGAATAGAAATACGTTGCATATCTGGGAGAAGGTCACTATCGAAGTCTATTTCCCTTTTGGGAGGAATACCAAGCAAATCATCGGGGAACACTTTTGGAAACTCATTTACAACGGGGACCGACTCAAGAGTAGGGGTTTTAGAATCTACATCACTCACCCCAACAAGATGGTAAATGCAGCCCTTAGAAATCATCTCTCTAGCTTGAAGACAAGAGACAATCTGGCCCTTAGGCATAGAATTTCCCCCTTCCACTCTAGGATAGGCTCATTCGGGAACTGAAACTTGACTACACGAGTACTACAATCAATAGAAGCATAACAAGAGTGCAGCCAATCCATACCAAGAATAACATCAAAGTATAACATATCAAGCTTTACCAAATCAACAAGAATAACTCTATGGGATAAGGAAACAGAACACATTCTATAAACCCTCTTAACCACAGTAGAATCACCAACAGGCGTAGAGACGGAAAAAGGTTCTAACAACACATCCAGAAGAATATCAAACCTCATAGCCACATATGGCATCACAAAAGACAATGTAGCACAAGAATATAATAAAGCATATAAATCAAGTTGGAAAACTTTCAACATATTGGTAACCACATCCGGAGAACCCTTTTGGTCACCTCGAGATTAGAGTGCATAGAATCGGTTTTGCTGGGAGCATTGGAATTTGAACCACTAGAAGGAGATGATTTCCCTGTCTTCTTTTATCCATAAGCATCGGGCAATTCCGCATTTTCTGACCACTCTTACCACTACTAAAGCAACTATCCATGTCGGCTAGACACTTACCCTTGTGCTTCCTTCCACACTTCTCACAATTAGACCTAGGCAATGAACATCCACCACCACTACTTCCTTGAGGTTTAGGGTTAAACACCCTCACTTTGTTGAACTTAGGAGGAGCATTGGAGGAACCTTGACCGGAAAACCTTTGTCAAAATCTAGGGCAACCCTGTCCATCGGACCTTGCATGTGAGAAAATTCCATCAGCGGTCTTAACCCTTTTGACCTCCCTAGACTTTTCCTTGAGTTTCTCTTCTTCTATTTGTTGTGCATGCACCATGAGATGAGAAATGTCCATATCATTAATAAGCATTGCAGTTCGGCACTCTTTAACCACCATTTCGAAAATACCCAAAACAAACTTACTCATTCTAGCCCTTGAATCCACAACCACTGTTGGAGCATATTAGACAATTGAGTGAAATTTAGAGCATATTCCCTCACACTTATTCTTCTTTGTCGAAGATTAATGAACTCAAGCACTTTGTCTTCCCTTATCTCAAGGGGAAAGAATCTATCAAGAAAAGCGGCCTTAAATTTCTCCCCATCAAGAGGACCCACATCTTCAGGTCTCCCTTCTTTCCATTAGTTGAACCACACTTGAGCAACACATTTCAATTGATAAGCGTCCAACTCCACCTTTTCCACCGGCGTAACTCACATGATCATCAAAACTTTATAAACCTCACAAATAAACTATTGAGGATCTTTCTCAACTTTGGAACCATAAAACTCTGGAGGGTTCATCCTTGTGAAGTCATTCACTCTTGAAACCACCGTACCCACATTTGGGTTCATGGGAACTACAACTCCCTATTGGATTGAGTCGTCGTGGCTTGATCCAACAATTGAAAAGCAGCCCTAAACTCCGCATTGGTAACTTGTTTGTCCAAATGATCGACCGGAGCTTGAGGAGGATTTTCTTGTTCTTCATTCTCCCTCACATTCCTTCTAGTATAATCCCTTTGAGTAGACAATCTTGAAGAACATAGAATAAGGATTAGGAGAGAGACTTTATAGAGCTAAACTTTAACGCACGACTTAAGAGTAATGAAAGAAGTGGAGTTTCCTAAACATCTTGTAGCCTATCATTCATAAATGTGGCTCGCTTCACACTCATGAACAAGACTCTACTAGTCGTCGCTTATGAGACATCCTAGGACCATTCTAAATATTGTGCTCTAATTAGTTTGTCACGACCTAGGGGTACCCCCAAGATGTAACATAGCGTACAGAACCCCGAAGAACTCCATACAAGCCACTTAGTTCTCATAACATAAGAAATAGAACAATAAGAGTAAAAACAATATTTCAAGTCCAAAACATTTTATAAAGAAAGTGGAAGTCTAAACTCATGTCTCATCATAGCCATCTAATATAATATAATGAAATTGGGCCTAGCCCATACATCATGTCCAAAAGTGAAATACAAGAAAGAAACTAAAAAATGAAATCCATCCTCGAAACATGAGGACTTACCAACGCTCACGAATATCTAGAAATCAACCACTAGCCACGAAATTTATGACATGACTGTCGCACCCTACATTTGGGAAAAATGTAGGCAAGAGTATGCTTTAGTACAAAATAATGTACCAAGTATGATAAGCATGCATAAAACATTTAAAACATGCAAAAAGGGACATTTCATTTCATGACATGCAATTAACCAAGTTAAATCATGATAAAAGAGGGTTAGAAAACATACTTCATAAAACAAGGCCAATGAAAGCTAATCATCTTTAAAACCTTTGAACACATATGACATACTCCTTGAGCATCCTTAGTTCACTTTTAATCTTGTTTTGGGGGAATTAGCCTTAACCGACATCGAAACCATGTGAGCTATAACATAATCCCCCGGTGTCTCCCACACTGAAAAGGGTGGCCCTACTTGCAAAGGTAAGGGCCATGAACTTCTAGCTTAAGTGGATCCACTAGCTAATCATCCTATGGGGGCACATACTTTAAGGGATATGAAGATTGATACTAGAAACCCAACCTCTACTACGGGAGAGCTTCCATCTCAAGAGATTGCTTCTAGAAACCCGGCCTCTACTATGAGAGAGCTTCTATCTCAATTCAATATCCACTCGGTGCTAAGCATAAATCCCAAGGAATATTTATTAAGTCTTGACTTATATTATAATCCATGGAAAGGTACCCTAGGATAACCAATCCAAGCTAGTTTCATTACGATAGCTCTTACTATTTTATTCAATTAGGTGAGAAAGCCTTTCAACCTAAGAATCCTTATTAAGTGAGAAAACATTTCACATCATTCGAGAATGTGTTATGAGAATATCCTTTCAACAACACAACAACAACATCATCATTGGTACTGTACTCTCAAAGTACCCTTAGAACAATTTCATAAATTTCATAAGAAAATGCATAAATCCATAATTTACCTCTGGAGGTTCAAACCTACTTTCAATCTTTAATATGTAGAAAACATAGGTTAGACATGGATTTCATCATAATTTCATGTAAATCTTGCAATACATTCATAATTTCATAAAACTCTTCCTTGAAAATTGAAATCCGACATCATATGCGCATAACTTGAAAACATGTGGATTACATGGGTTCATGGGGAAATCATCATAAAATAATGGTAAATAATCAATTCATGCTTAGAATTTCATATTTCAATCACTCAAATCAATAATGAAAAGAACCCATGGTAATTGAAGAAAACCCTAACTCAATTGGGCAATTCTACCTTTTGAAATAGAGGAATTTGGGAACTCCATGGATGAAAGGAAACCATGGATGAAAATTATCATACCTTGAATCGAAATGTTAGCCTTCAGTGGAGGAATTGAGACCTTAGCTTGAAACCCTAGGTGAATCCTTCTTCTTCTTCTTCAAGTTCTAGAGACAAAATTATTTGAGAGTTCTTGTTTTTATGATTTTGGAAAAATGAGGTGAATTTGGGGGTAAAAAGACTTATATAGAGGTCCTAAACATAGGCAAAACGACATAGTATAGGAACTAATTAATTATGAAAAGATCAAACTAACCCTGAAACTTAACTGCAAGCCTTGACCCATGAATCACCACTGACGGACCGTGGATGGACCAACGGTCCGTCCTGCACACTCATTAGTAAGTTCAGAGAGTTTTGACCTGGCCTACGATTCCTGGACCACGGGTGTGGACCCACCAACGGTCCATAGATCTAGTCGTGGTCCATGGCCTTGGCCACTTGTTGGTGACCTTTCCACGGGCCCACCTACGGTTCGTGGTTCAACCCACGGGCCGTGGCTGGCTTGCGTAGATGGCACCTATAAGTTCTGAAATTTTGGTAGGTTTCCCTCTTTCGAGTCCGGGGTGTCACAGAATATAAGTATGAGTTGCATATAGACTTCATGAAATGTTGTTTTGAACATGTTTTAGCTTGAAGTTAATGTTTCCCCCTCGAATATATGCATTTATGAAATTGTGTTCATGTTGGGATATTAGATTAAGTTCCTACCCTCCCTATGATTTCTTGAATATCATCCGAGGGAAAATGTTCCCAAGGGGGAGATAATGTAACACCTCAAATTTGAAAAGGTAGAAAATTGCAGCTTTTCCAAGATCTGGTGCCAGCACCGATGGAGCCACCAATGGCTCGCTAACTGACAAACGTATCGTAGGTCGCTTCGTGGGTGGCAGTCCAAGGTTTTCCAAAAATGTCAAGTTCCAGTACTTACTTACGGTTCACCAGGATGATTCGTTGACCTATGCACGAGTCATAGAAATGTTTTGTATGTGAGTCTCAAACTTAGTGAAATTAAGAGTCAAAGTGAAGACAAACAACTGGCATGTACGACCCGTAGGTGGACCCACGGACCATACAGACGTCCGTCATTGGGTGTCCAAAATTGAAGGTCTCTGAACTCATCGACGACCAACTAGTACAGTCTTTGGTCTGACCAACAGATCGTAGGTCGGGTCGTTAGTTAAGGCCGGCAGTTATTTTAAGAGGGGCTTTTGTGTCTTTTCCTAATATTCTAACCCGATACTATTCTATTTTACCCTATATTAGAAGCCCTATATAAATGTTTTTAACCCCAAACTCACCAAAATCAATTCATTCTCTCAGATTTCTAAAAGAAGAACAAGTTCATCCCCTCAAATATTTCTCTCTCTTGAGCTTGAAGAAGAAGGCTAGGGTTTCAAGTCAAGTCTATAATTCCATCATTGATAGTAAGCTTTTGGCATCAAGGTATGATAGTATCAACCTATGGAGTCATTTCCTCACGGGGTCCCTAAATTCTCCAATTTTTTAAAGTTAGATTCCCCAATTGAGTTTTTATTCCATTGATATGGGTTCTTTTCAATTATGATATTATTGATTGATTTATGTCTTTTTATGCATGAATTGAAGGAATTAAATGATTTTAAGTTGAATCCTCATGAACCCATGTGAAACCCATGTTTTCTAGAATTGATCACATGATGAAGTTTTTGGATCATGAAAGAGGAATTTATGAAGATATGCATGTTGTTATGAAATTGATGAAAATGATTTAAGATTTGCTTTGAGAGTAAAGCATCCATGTTGTTGTTGTTATTGTTGTTGTTGTGTTGAGAAAGGATTTCTCATATACACATGAAAGCATGATTTTGAAAGGGAGACAAACTTTCACAAAATTCTTCAACTGGTGCTTAACATCTCCACTGCTTTACCTCTGAATATCCCCTTCATTTGAATTAAATGAAGCATTGGACTTGTCACTTTAAATATGACATCTGCTACCTCTAGTGTTAGGCGAATTTTTCAGGCTACATCAAACTCCATGGGTGCTTTGTTCACGGAAGATTCATTTGCAAATCCCTCATAACCAACATTTTTTTCCTCATATTCTTGGTCTATCTTGCCTAGTTTTAGCAAGAAACAACACATAACACAAAGTAACAAGAACACAAAATGCATACAAGTTCAAATTTACAAATCAACAAACACGATTGTTAACAATTCCCCGACAACAATGTATTTTATTTTATAAATGCTCAACTATGTCATATATTTCAGGACATAGGTTTTTGTATGAAAAATAATTACCCAACTTATGAGGTCGGGGTCGAATCACAAGAATTGATAGATAGGAAACTTCTTCTATTGCTTTCACATTTCTAAACAAAGTAATAAATTGTCTTTTCAACAAATATATAGAGAGAGAGAAATGGGGGGGGGGGGGGGGNATTAGATAACAACTAAAATTCAATCAATATTAAGCAACAATAATAGGGAATCAACACAAATATGAGCTAATAAGTTTGGAAAGGACTAGGGGTGTGTGCATAAACATTAGGGGTTCAACTAGAATATAAAAACATTAACCGAAACAACATCGATTGATGCATGAATAGCGCTTGGTCTAGGCTACACTTTGATAGTCTCATCAACTATTAAGCGTATGTCTCTTGGATTCTTCCGAACTCCATGACCCTTTCAAACAAAATACCAAACATTGCTAGAGTAGATAGACTATTATGTGCTCATATCATTTAATATAAAATCACCTGGCTATCCCATCCCTTGCTCAACCATATAGTATATTCAACAAGTCCTCACTATTTATTCTTATCCAACTTTGTTTTGCTTTTCCAAGCTAAAATGGTGTTAGAGAGCTCAATCAATGTTTGCAACCACTTTTTTTTAGATTACAACTTCAAGACAACAATAGATTCATATCATACAATCAATATTTGAGTCGATTAATGTGGTTTACTTCCCATCTAGTGCAAAGGCCCCTAGTAAAGGGTCTAGCTGCTCATAAAAAAAGAAATAAAGACAATACCCATGTAGGAAATCTACATTCCAAGCTTATTTTATAAGCAAAAATTAAATTTCAATCCCAGATTGCTACAAATCTGAAGTTTCTCTCTCGATAAGCTAAGAAGTTCTTCACTATACTCTATCAATATTTCTTTCAATAATTGGGGTCTTTCCTCTATATTCGTAATTGGAAAGATGATAATGGTACATAATTCCACAATCCCTATTCTATCCTTGGAACATTCCAAAGGAAACACTTTTTGCTATAATTACATTTCTACCGTTTAGCTTCTGTCTTCAGACCTGCGCTGAACCAGCTGAATAGTGACCAAAGATTGTGGAGCGTCAGTCGCCTCATCACTTAGACCCTCAGTTCTCATAGGAGCGCCTGTGCTAGTACCGGTTAATTTATGATCAATCATTGTAGCATGTCGATTACAACGCCACTACTGAGGCAACTTTGCTCCATTCAAACTGGCGTTTAGTTGGCAAGACGAATGTTGGTTCCTATGGGATGGTGGTTTCATCACCGGTGTGCATCAGTGATTTTCGGCTTCAAATCCATCAGTAACGGTAGGGTATATGTGAATCATTTATATAATGGTAAGAGTATATATAAGTCATTTTCACAATAAGTTGTTTATTATATGAAGGACAAAATTGAAGAGTATGTCAAGCCTTTTCCCTTTATTAAAAAGTATTGAGCCAAGTAATTTTTCCTTATTGAAATCAATGGACTCCAAAAGATATTTTCACTAAAGTGTAGTTGTGGAATGGGTCCATGGCCCATGGCCCAATTAATACTAGTCTTATAATTTCCTCTCTCTTTTCTTCTATTTAAGAGCCCCTTTACCACGAAACCCTTTCTCAAAACCCTTACCTTCTTTACTGATCAATAGCCATGAATCAGAGCATTGTAGCTCATCAAGTGCAGGACCATCGCTACAGAAACTACAATGTTTACTTCTATGGTGATAGTATCCTAACAACAGTTACTTCGGACCCAGAAATTGTCACTCATTCGATCACATATGTAGAATCTGATGTCAGTTTCAGAGACATCGTTGGACTTGACATTGAGTGGCGACCCAATTACGGCCAAACACAAAACCCAATTGCAACTATTCAGCTCTGCGTCGATCGCAGTTGTCTAATATTCCAACTCCTTCACTATCGCAACCATATTCCACAATCCCTCGTTACATTCTTGGACACCTATACTTTTGTTGGGGTTGGAATCGAGGCTAATATGGAAAAGTTGGAGCGAGATCACGGGCTTATTGTGAGTTATTATGTGGATTTAAGAGAGTTGGTTGCTATCGCGTTTGGGTTGGGGTATCAGAATTGGACAAATACTGGGCTGAAAGAGTAGTGTAATGTTGTTTTATTAAACACTACTAAAAAGATGTCAAAAAACGATGGCCAAATGCGACGAATTGCGTCATTTTTTGGTCAAAATCGATGGAAAAGCGACGTAGTCACCTCTGTCACTTTTTAGCTCGACGCTCTTCAAAAAGCAACGGACAGTGTCGCTTTTCAAAAAGCAACGGACTGCGTCGCTAAAGAAGCGACGGACAGCGTCGCTAAAGAAGTGACGGACAGCGTCGCTTTTTGACTATTTTTTTTAAAAAAAAATTTTAACAAAAGCAACGGACTCCGTCGCTTTATTTTAATTTTCTTTGTTTTTGAAAATTTTATTTTTGAAAATCCCTGAAAAGCGACGGACAAAACCACGTTGTTCGTCACTTTTCTGAGATTTAAAAAAAATAAAACCCAGAAAAGCGACGGATAAAACCACGTTGTCCGTCGCTTTTCTGGAATTTTAAAAAAAATAAAACCCAGAAAAGCGACGGATAATACCACATTGTCTGTCGCTTTTCCTGTAATATTTTTGAAAGCAGAAACTGGCAGTTTTTGTTGCCCACCTGCAAATGCAATTCAATTCAATTCTATACTATTTAGCCCAATCAAACACACACAATTATAAACAATCTAAACAAAACATAAAACAACAAACTTAAAATAACATTTAAAAGTATCTAAATCACAAATTAAAGACTTATAAAGTCTTTCAAAATTCGTTTCAAAATTACAAAAAGTTCATACATATCTAAAGATCTAAACTAGGGAGTGGGTTCTACATAATCATCATCATCACTCTCGTCGTCGGTGTCATCGGGAGCCGAAGTAGTAGGTCGACGAGCGAGGTTCATCACTTGTTCTTTGATTTGCTGAATGGTCTCACTCATGCTTTCTTGTTCAGCTACTCTTCTCCGCTCCGACTCTCCCAGTGCCGCTGTAAGCTTAGTTATTTGAGCTGCCATAGCAGCAATCTGAATACCGTTAACTGCCTCGGCTTGACGTGACGATCAAATTCCTTCTAAGCCTGACTGGAGTCGTCTTACATCATTTCGAGAGCCTAGACCATAGACTCTACCCTTGTGTGTCCCCCTACCACTTTTTCTTTCCAAATCTAGGTGGAAAGTTTAGGTATCAATTGGATCAAACTATCTAGATTCTCAACGACGTACTGATGAAACTCATTATGCATATTAAATATAAAAATTGACATCAGTATATATACATATCATAAATATATTCACTATTAATATATATTATTTATATTAAATAACTTACAAAAGTTCGTTTGGCCCTTTCCTCCACCCACACATCTGGATCCTACTCATTTTCTTTCTTCTTGGCATGAGCCTTCTTGAAAACCTCCGGTTCAATGGGAGTGCGTCCCAATTCTTTTTCCTATGAATAAAACTAAAATTTATAACGATAAATATGAATCAACTAATTATTTATTTAAAAGTTTGAATTAGAACTTACCACCAACTCTTAACAACTTTAACTAGTTTAGTTTTGACTTAATACAACATTAAATCCACCAACAAAACCACATTATTTAATTTAACTTATTTAAACAACTTAACAACTTTATAAGTTTAACTAGTTTAGTATTGACTTAATTCCAACAACTAAATCCACCAACTAAGTCACATTATTTATTTTAACTTATTTAAACAGCATAACAACTTTAACTAGTTTAGTTTTGACTTAATACAACAACTAAATCCACCAACTAAACCACATTATTTATTTTAACTTATTTAAACAACTTAACAACTTTTTAACTTGAACTAGTTTAGTTTTGAATTAATTCCAACAACAAAACCACACTATTTAATTTAACTTATTTAAACAACTTAACAACGTTATAACTTTAACTAGTTTAGTATTGACTTAATTCCAACAAATAAATCCACCAACTAAATCACATTATTTATTTTAACTTATTTAAGCAACATAACAAGTTTAACTAGTTTAGTTTTGACTTAATACAACAACTAAATCCACCAACTAAACCACATTATTTATTTTAACTTATTTAAACAACTTTTTAACTTGAACTAGTTTAGTTTTGAATTAATTCCAACAACTAAATCCATCAACAAAACCACATTATTTAATTTAACTTATTTAAACAACTTAACAACGTTATAACTTTAACTAGTTTAGTATTGACTTAATTCCAACAACTAAATCCACCAATTAAATCACATTATTTATTTTAACTTATTTAAACAACATAACAACTTTAACTAGTTTAGTTTTGACTTAATACAACAACTAAATCCACCAACTAAACCACATTATTTATTTTAACTTATTTAAACAACTTAAAACTTTAACTAGTTTAGTTTTGACTTAATACAACAACTAAATCCACCAACTAAACCACATTATTTATGTTAACTTATTTAAACACCTTTTTAACTTGAACTAGTTTAGTTTTGAATTAATTCCAACAACTAAATCCATCAACAAAACCACATTATTTAATTTAACTTATTTAAAAAACTTAACAACTTTATAACTTTAACTACTTAACAAGTTTTTAAAGCTAAGTGTCAACACTAGATGGACACAAATCGATCTTGCAAGAAAATCAATTTTGTCATCAATAGGATCAACTAGTGTTGGTACTTATGTTTAACAAACACATTATTCTTAAATTAAAGCTTAATATCAACACTAGATGGACACAAATCTATCTTGCAAGAAAATCAATTGTCATCAATAGGATCAACTAGTGTTGGTACGTATGCTTAACAAATATATTATTTCTAAATTTAAAGCTAAGTGTCAACACTAGATGGACACAAATCGATCTTGCAATAAAATCAATTTTGTAATCAATAGGATCAACTAGTGTTGGTACTTATGCTTAACAAACACATTATTCCTAAATTAAAGCTTAATATCAACACTAGATGAACACAAATCGATCTTGCAAGAAAGTCAATTTTGTCATCAATAGGATCAACTAGTGTTGGTACTTATGTATAACAAACACTCGATGGACATAAAAAAACTATCACAAAATTAAAGCTAAGTATTAATACTAGATGGACACAAACACTTCATTGAAAACAATTGTACTTGAACTTAAGAAATTTAGAAGCACCAACCTTATCTCCAACTTTGATGAAAGAAGCAATATAGTCTTGTATCAACTTTTTTAGATGTTGAGCTTCCTCAGTTGCCTAGCACGAAAAGTTCTTAAATTAGTTAAATATAAACTTCAAATCCAAGAATATTAGTTATATATATATATATATTTATTTATATATATATTCAAGTTTTAATAAGTTCAAGTTTCAATTCAAGTTCATATCTAATTTCTAAACTTAATTAGTTATATATTCAAGCTAATTAGTTCCAAGTTCACGTTCTAATTTCAAGTTCATATTCCTAATTAAGTTCAATTTATAGTAAATTCAAGTTATAATTAATTATAAGTTCTAATTAAGTTGTAATTCAAATCCCTAAAATTCCAAATTCAAACTAGCTAGCTAGTGTCCCAAATTCAAACTATTAATTAGTCCTAAAATATCAAATATAATTCAAACTATTAGTCATAAATTCCAAATTCAAACTAGTCTTAAAATCACAAATTGAAAGTACTCCTACAATTCAAAAATTAAACTATAGTGCTAAAATTCCAAATTCAAACTATTATTAGTCCTAAGATCTCAATAATAATTCAAACTAGTCCTAAATTCAAAATTCAAACTAGTCTTAAAATCACAAATTAAAACTTGTCCTAAAATCTCAAAATCTAACTAGTGGTAAAATCCTAAATTCAAACAACTCCTTAAATACCCTAATTCAATCTAATCTTACAATTCCAAAATCAAACTAATTAACTCAAGAAATACCGAATTTCAAACAAATCCTAAGATACCCTAATTCAAACAAACCCCAATATTAAAATTTTCATTTCACAATCAACAAACACAAACTAACAATCAAATAATCCCTAATTCAAACTAACAATCAAAAACCCCTAAATCATTCACTTACTAACTAACAATCAATAAAAAAAAACTAATTCAATACACTAATTAACAAATTCAATACTCAAATTGAAAGAAATTAAAAATAATATTATGAAACCCTAACCTTGAATTAAAGGAGAAGGGTAGTGGGTCGAGGTCGAGGTCAGTTGGCCGGAGATGTTGTTGATGTTGGCCGGAGATGATGTTGCTCTCCTCGCCGGCTGCTGATGTTGATTACTTGGAGCTCGTTGGCCGGAGCAGTTGAGGGAGAGATAGAGCAGCGAGCTTTCATTGATTGGAGAGACGAGAGAGAGGCAGCGATTTGTCTCGCCATTCTCGCCGGAGAGAAGAGACGGGAGGGAGCAAGGAGAGAAGAGATGAGAAGAGGAGGGCGACGGGAGGAGGGCAACGGGAGGAGTGAGAGGGAGAGCTCACCGGTGATGGTGGAACTCTCGCCAGTTCTCACTGATGGAGGGGGTTGCGGCGCTACTTTACAGAGAAGAAAAGAATGAGTTTTGAAAAAAGGGTTTGGTCTTTTTTTAGGTCAAAAATAGGAAGGTTAGGTAGATTTAATTTGAGCTATTGGATTAGTTAAGATGAGCAGCTAAGATTTGATCTAGGATTCACTTAAAGGATGGACGGTTCAGATTTAAACTAATGTTTCAAGATTTGGACAAAAGGGTTATAATTGCAATGAATGAATCGCTAAAATTGCAACTAAAATTGATATAAGAGGCTATAATTGAAAAACAAAATTGGATTGAGGTGGCTAGAATTGCAATGAATTCGATAAGAAAAAAGCTAGATTGAAAGGAATTAGATCAGAATGGGCTAAAAATTAAATGATTTCGATAAAAATTAAAAAATGCCATCCAATTAAAATACTACAAATATTATAACATTTTATATAATAAAAATCACTTAAAATTTAAACATTCGAATAAAATAATTATTTCGAGTTTTACTTATAATTTTAAAAATATTTTAATAATATTTACGATAATTTTATAAAGATGCAAACTAAAATATATAATTTTTAGACAAAATCGATTAAAAATTTAAACTCAGAATATTTTTTAAAAAATACGTATTTAACCAAATAGCACTTCCGAAAGGGTTATAGGTCGGTCAAAATTGGGTGTCAGCATACCGACATGGTAAAGTCGATATTATTTAAATAAAATAATTATTTAAATATACCGACCTCTTTAGGTCGGTATTTATTAATTTATTTTAATATAAACTCACCTCTTGAGGTTGATTTTATTAATTAAAATTACACACACATATATATATGTAATTTAATTACACATCAACAGAGGTTTAATTTAATAAATTTAATTTATCGATCAAGTTAATTTTATAAATTTAAATTATATAAATTTAATTTTATTGATCAACAAAAGTTTATCAATATCAAATTTAATATATAAATCTCCTTGAATTGATCATCGATATTTCTTTAATTGATTATGTATTTCATATTTGAACAACTAGTATATAAGACTTGATTTGTTAAACTACTCGAGGAATATATAATTAATCAACGTATTTCATACTCCGATGAAGTATCCTTTACATGTCATCATAATTAGGAGGTGATCACTACACTTGACATCCATTCAAGATCGAACGTATATAATAATACTATCTCGCATTTCATACTCGAATGGATTATATGTTAGCTCTTCACCTCTACTACATCATGACGTGAGATATTAAGTTCATGATTAGACGACAGACTGATAGAATTTGTACATTACTCTATAAATATAAGTATAATTATCTCCTAATTCATATCAACGTAGTTTCATACTCTCAATATGGATTATAGATAATTTTTTATTTATTCCACGAATTCTAACTTTTTATTGATAAAAGTATACAAAATTGTTACACTTTTTGAACAATTAATTGTAGGTGTAAAATAAAATTTTAATATTATGCACAATAGCAAAATTATGATTAATAGGAATATTTTTAACAAACTGACCTCCGGATGTCGCTTTTATTAAAAGTAATTAGATATAATAAAAAATATCGACCTCATGAGGTCGGTATCACATTAAATTTTAAGATAAATACAAAGTAATCATGTTAATTAAATATTATTGACATCGGGAGGTCGGTATTTTATATTAAATTGTTTTTTAACTTATATAAAACCGTCATTCAGAGGACAATTTATTTAAAGTTTATTGAAAATATTAATTTATTACATACTATTTAATTTTACCGACATCCGAAAGTCGGTATTATAATTCTTTTTATTTTTTATTTTACACAAAATCATCCTCCGGAAGGCTATTTAAATAAAATTAAATCAAAATATTTCTCAAGTTTGTTTTTTATATGGAGAAATAGGGAAAATCGCGTCTGCTAGTGTAGATATTTTAAAAAAAGCGAAGGACAACATCTCTATGTCCGTCGCTTTTTAAAAAAAATGTTTGACCAATATTTTGACCAAAAAGTGACGGACTAAGAGACATTGTCCGTCGCTTTCTTAAAATATTTGACCAGATATTTTGACCAAGAAGCGACGGACATAAAGATGTTGTCCGTCGCTAATTTAAAAAATAATTAAACAATTAAAATTAATAAAAAGCGACGGACGGCGTGGCTTTTTTTAAATTAATAAATAATTATTTTTAATAAAAAGCGACGGATTGCGTCGCTATCTATATAAAATAATTAATTAGCAAAAATCCGCGAAAAAAAACGACGGACTAAGCAATGCCGTCCGTCGATTTTAAAAAAATTATTTTAATTAAAAAACCACGGACAGTATGGCTAATGGCGTCGCTTTTTGGAGCGACGCCGTCCGTCGCTTTTACTTCAATCGTTTTTTAGTAGTTTTTTAGTAGTGAAAGGAGATGGTGAAGCCTGCTCATATAACTAGGAGCAGGTGGGATTATCGATTTCTGAATGAAGAACAAGTGGAATATGCTTGTTTTGATGCTTTTGTTTGTTTTGAGATTGAGAATCGCTTGAATGCTTCTGGTTATGGCTGTGAGAATATACAAAAGACGTATGGACAACTTTGCTGGGGATTTGAATATAATTAAGTAGTAGTTATTAATCTTAAGTATTTACGCATATGCATGGATAATGAAACCTTAGCTTTTTAATCTTATCTGTAATTTTGGTTATTAAGTTGTTTGTATTTCAGATTTTGTTTTACCCCTTATTTTCGTCGATTTTGCTTTCTTTTTTGTGCTATTTAATTGAAGATGTCTGTTTTATTTTGATGATTTTGTTTGGAGAATTCTGGTGGACGTACTATTTCTCTGCAAAATGCAGTGTGTCAGACAATTGATGGATTTTGTTTTATTCTATCTCTTAAATATTAAATTAATTCATTTTTTGTTTAAAAAATAAAATAAATGATTTCATTACCTTTTTCCTTGATTGGGTCATAAGAAGGCGAGCATTGAATCCATGGAATATGTTTTATGCTTTACGATCTCTTAAATGCTACTTTCCCCCTCACATTTTATATGTCATTCTTTTCTATAAATAGTTAAACCACAATACTTGTCATTTTATAAAATTTATGCATAAATTACCATATTTTGCCTAATACCCTTGATAGAATAGTTAATTAATCTTGTCATTTATTAATAAAGTTTATTTAAGAAAATATTAAATAAGGGTAGAAGGATAAAGTTACACCATTTCTTAATATAAATGCAAAGTAAAAATGTGACATATAAAATGAAACGGAGGGAGTATTTGTATTATCCACTTATTATTTGGTAGAATATGTGTAGAATTATTTAAGGATTTTATTGGTAGAGTGTGTTAGAAAAATAATATTTATATTAGTAATACATTATTGTGTATCAAGGTGTATATTATTAATATACATGAAAAATCATGATATAACTATTACAAAGATTTAGTGTATGCATTTGCATGACTAAAGATATAAAGATCTCTCAAAATATTTTACATCATATTTGTAAAGGATATTTTTATAAATATTTTTAAAAATTATGTAATGTATATTATTTTTAATATATCAAACCAAATAATATATTAGAAATTTGGCATAACTAATACAAACATGCAATATTACTAATACACTAAGGGGTCATTTGATTGAGAGTCCTGAGAACTTATCTCACCATGTATATGGGATAACTTATATCATCATTGTGATATAAATAATGGGATAAGTTATCCAAACATAACAACCAAACAAGACACACAAATTTTTATCTCATCATTATTTATTTCTATCTCTCAAAAAAACACTATTCTTAACAATCTGTTTAAAAATTCCAGACACATGAATTCAGATATGGCAGTGTTTCACACTCTAAACCATGTAAAACAATTGCAAATAATATTTTTTTTCCAACTTATGCACCTAAACTAATTTAAAAAAATAAAAAATAGAGAAGGCACATCTTCCTCCTCTCGATGTTCCCCTCCCATGCAATTATCTATTTCTATCCACCATTCACATCATCTCGTTACCCCCACCCCCAGAGTGCTCTCTCTCTGTAACCCTCTTCATTTCTTCAGCCTTTTTCTTTACTTATATTGTATGTAGTTGTTTATAAAAAAAAACTGATTTAAGTATTAAATATTCTAACAAAGCAGAAATTAATTATTTTATTTCGACAAAAGTTTATTGTTATTTCTTGTACATAATTGTGACAAATGATTATTAATGAAAAGAAGATGAAGGCAATAGGTAGGAGATTTTGAATAAGGGATTAGTAGGGTGGGATGATTTACTAACCACACTTCTAGGGCTAGACATTCGGTATTTTGGTTCAGTTTCGGTTTTTTTTTTTGATTTTTTCGATTTTTGGTTCTTGTATAACGTGTATCCAACATCGAATCGAAATAATTCGGTTTGGTTTTTATTATTTCGGTTCAGTTTATGTTATTTCGATTCGATTTATGTTAGTTCGGTTTTTTGTTATGGGCCTGCTTAATGGGCTTTTTAAAATTTTGTAATTTTTTTGTTTATTTTATTTATATTTATTTCTTTTTGCTTATTTTACTTTATTTTTAAAATTATTGTATGATTCAAAATACTAAATTGTCGTTAACATTGAAATTTGCCCTTGTTAATAAATTATAAGAAAGTTTAGAGAAGAAGAGGGTTTAAGGTTCCTTTGGAGGTTTTTTCAACTTGTGATTTGATCATTTATTACTTGTCCCACCCAGATTTCCTTTGTGGGAAGTGGACCCACTGTTTGGTGCCTTTTCAAACAAGCCGGTGACTGTCAACTGTCTCACAAAATCATACAGCACGGCGACGAGGGTTTCATTTTAACGAATAGAAAGGCAATTTGCAGAAGTTAACAAAATCAAAGCGTTTGACCTGACTGATTTGTTGTTTGACCTCCAAAGGAACCTTAAATCCTCTTCTTCTCTAAATTCACTACACAAATACAATGATCAATTGATCATGCCATTACACAACAACATAATAACAATCTAACAAGTAACAATAATGCACCAATGTAGTTTCTTTCATGAGATGACTTTCAAGTTTCAAGTGCCAACAATAACAAACAACAATAATGAGCAACAAACAATGTAGCCTTTTCCATGAGACCACTTTCAAGTTTCAAGTGCCAACAATAACAAACAACAATATTGAGCAACAATGTAGTTTCTTGACTTTCTTCCATGAGACCACTTTCAAGTCTCAAGTGCCAACAAAATTACAAAAACACTAATAAAACTCGGTACTTTACACCTTTCTTCATTGTATTGACTCTTGGACCTTTTAAAATAAAATCAAATGTTAGAATACTACTTTTAAGATTAAAAAAAATGATATGATTAAATAAATGACGTATTGAGCTCACCACTATTAAATGCTAGAAACTTGCAAGTCAATCATAGATAAACAATGGAAGAGTTTCTTCCACTATTTGTCATCTCTATAAATAAGAAAATCAAATATGTCATACAACACAATAAGTATTTTATTTTTTTTCAAAAATAAATAAAAAAATAAAAAGTCTTACCAAGTTCAATTTTTTCAAGAAACTCCAAATTTTCTTCAACACAAATAGGCTTAGTTTCTTGTCTAAGCCAATCTTGGACACAAACAAGGCATTGTACACATTTGGGAGTCAATGAACTTCTAAAGGGATCAAGAATACGATCACCAGTGCTAAATGCACATTTTGATGCCACACTCGACATAGGAATAGCCAATACATCTCGAGCCAACTGTGAAAGCATAGAAAATCTAGGAGAATTAACTTTCCACCAAATCAAAATATTAAAAATACTCAGATTCAAGCTCTTGGTCTTCAAGAAGATATCTATCCAACTCAGATTTAACACCTAAACTTCCAGAATCTTCCTTTTGTTTCTTCATGTAAAACTTATTCTCAAAGAATTTGTTTTCACATTTTGAGAAAGACCACAAGTAGATGAATCAGATGAGTTAGATGAAGATGATTGATTTTTAGAACCTTTTGCATACTTACTTACATAGATCGCAAACAAATTCTTCAAGTAAGCATCTACTTCATTATTCACTATCTTTCCCTTTTCTTCCCCAAGTATTTCTTCAAGAGCAAAACTAACATACACAAATTTATTACGAGGATCCAAAACAGAAACAATAAAAAATATTTTGTTCATCTTTTCAGGAGTACCCCAATATTTCTTGAACTTTTCTTTCATCCCCGAAGCCATTTTCCTCAAATCAACATCATCACTTGTCATACATACTTTCAAATATGCATCAAGCTCACATATATCCTCAAAACGAACATTACAAGTAACATACCGTGAACCTGAAACTTTCAATGTGAGCTCATAAAAATTTTCAAGAAACATTGTGACATTCCTCACATTAGCCCAATCCTCATATTGAATTGAACCTGCAATACTTCGATTTTCACAAACATCAGTAGCAAGAAAAGAATTAGATTACCATCATAAAGATCAAACCTCTCCAAAGCCTTCTCAAACTTTTATTTCGTGTCCAACATCAAATAGGTGGAATTCCACCTAGTAGGCACATCTAAAGACAACATTTTATCGCATTCTATCTTTTGCATTTCAACACATTTCAAGAAGCTTCTTGTCCTTGTAAAAAATGATCTAACATATTTCATCATTTGTCTCACCCGTTTGATAGAAGGACAATTTCTTTCAAACCATCTTGCACAATTAGATTAAGAATGTGAGCCATACATGTCACATGGAGATGCTTACCTTCCATCATATTAGTTCCCCACATATCTAATTTTTTGGACAACTCTAAAACTGCCACATCATTTGAAGAGGCATTATCAACCGTAACAGTAAAGACATTGTCCAAGTTCAAATCAAGTAAACAATTACTAATACACTCAGCCAAATGCTCACCTTTATGATTAGTGATAGGACAAAAAATCAATATTCTTTTATGAAGCATCCAATCCCTATCAATAAAGTGAGCAGTCAAACACATATAAGTGATTCTTTGCACCGAAGTCCATGTGTCTGTTGTGAGACGAATTCTTGGTTGTATTTCTCTTAAAGACTTTTTCAAATTCATTCTCAATTCACCATAAACTTCATAAGAATCCCTTGTTATGGTTCTACGAGAATGAATATGAAACAAAGGTTGGACTTTACTCATAAACTTCTTAAAGCCTTCTTTTTCAACAAAACTAAAAGCTAGTTAATCAAAAATTATCATCTCAACTAAAGCTCTCCTAGCTACCTCTTGCTAAAATTTCCAAGTATCTATCGAAGAACTGTTACTTTGAATATTTAACAATTTTTGAATATCAGATGTAACAGGCGGGGGCTTATACACTTTACATCGGTCAGTCAAATGTTGTCTTAGTCCACTTGTTCCATTTCTAGTGTATTAGCAACATAGTTTTGTTTACAATGTAAGCACTTTGCTTTAACTAATACACCATTTTCAAAAAAAAATGCAAAGTGTTGCCAAACAGCAGATCTAGGATCCATTTCTTTATTTTTTGTTTCCTCTGTGGCAATTGACGCATCATTGCTATTAGTAGATGTATTATCCGTAGAACCAGCCATACTTATTACACTTTGATCAACCACACCCACATTTAATTGATTTTGTTTAGCCATCTATATAAAAAAAATATTTCGCAATAAATTCACACACTATCTAGTAACAAAAGCGAAAAGAAAAAATCAGAAAGAAAAATAAATGGAAGAAGAAATATTCATTTTGAAACTTGTTAACTTAAAATGGAAGCAGAAATATTAACAACAAAAAAATAATCAATCTATAGAATACAATACCTGATGGTGGTCGCCGGAAGTGGAAAGTGGTCGGTTCACAGTTGGCGCTTGATTGTGTGGAAACTGGAAAGGTCGGCTGACGGCTGGTTGCTGTTGTGCTGCGTGCTGGTCGACGTCGGTCGCTGCTGTGCTGCGGTTGCCTGCTGGTCGACTGGCGGCTGGTGCTTGTGGCCGATCACCAAAACTCGGAACTAGGAACTGGGAACTAGGAACAGTCACTTTTGGCCTTTGGGAAGTGGGAATGATGGATGGTCTGTAAAGTGTAAAGTGGAAAAGTAACAAAAGTTTGGAAACACAAACTTTTGACCTACTTTTGCTTTTAATTTTAAATTATAATATCTATTATTTAATATTAATAATTAATATAATATTAATATATATTATAATATAATATATTTTGGTAAACTGAAATACCGAATAACACAAAAATTACAGTAACACCTCGAAAACCAAACCTAATTTTTTTTTGCAGAAATTCACCAGAAGCAGTGAACCACGGTAGGGTTCATTGACTGTGATAGGATCCATGGTCCGTTGCACTTCTCATGGTCTGGAGTTAAACTCCACTAGGCCCAGATGTCAGACCACGGGACCCTTCACGGGTCGTTGTCTTGACAACGGACGGTGGTGACGTTCGTATATTCAGAACCAGTGGCCCCCCTAGCCTAGCCTCAACCCCCCTAAGCCTAAGTGACGATCACGAGGACCTTCACAATTCGTGGTCCTCCACATGGGCTGTGGTAGGGTCCGTGAAGGCTATCTAGTAGGCCCTAGGCCTCCTAACCTAAGCCCAGGTGAGGACCACGGGGAACTTCACGGTCCGTGTTCATCAACACGAGCCGTTGTAGGGGCTCATGAACAAGACCCCAGAAACCACCAACTACTGGACCAAGACCACGACCAGCTCCACGGTCCGTTAGAGTGGCCGTGGTCAGCCCCGTCAGATTTTTAAGTAAGGTTATTTCAGTCTTTTCCCGTATTCATTGGGCACCTAAACTACGTCATTTAAACCCTAAACTACGTGGTTTTGGTCAATTTTAGCCTAGAAACATAACTAGGACTTACCTAAGTCAGATTATTTATCAAAACTTAAAAAATTTGAGAGTAAGAGGATAAAGAGGTCGAGCAACCTTAGTTCAAGAACGCAACAAGGTTTTGTTCAGTTTAAGCCCCAAAATCAAATGATTTCTTCGTGAAATTCATCACCAGGTATGTGGGATTTCACTATTGGGTTCCTTTCACCCATTAGGTCCCTAGATTTCAGTCAGAATGTTGTTTCCCTTATGATTATCTTGACTTAAGGTTTTCTTGAATGTTAGAATTGTTGGGTTTTTAGCTGTTAGAACGATCCAAATTGTATTATCATGAATTCAGTATCGTTATTGCCCAGGTTCATGCATAAACTCAGAACCCTAGCTATGTAGTTCTTTTAGTTCATGAATTACACATGCTAGGCCAGTTAATTTAGTCATATATAAACATGCCTCAGTTTTTAAATGCATTATTATTAGTATATTAATGTTGCATTCTCAGTTGCATGTCAGTATTTTGAGCTATCTAGTATTACAACATTTCAATCATAACGTTTTAATTACTTAATCATATGGGAAGCTTAATACCGAGTGGACTAGGGTCAGTCACCCTCAAGTCCCTGAAATACGTGCCCCATAGGTTGTAAGTCCCCTCAGTGGGCATCATTTTAGTGATCACGCCAGCATGCCTCTATACATTTGGCAGGGTATATTGGGTCCTCTCGATGGGGCATATACATCGGACTCCATATTTAGCTCATGTGGTTTTATGTCGGTTATTAGTAGCTCCCTTACAGTTCAGTTAGATTTTATTGCATTGATCATGTTATTAGTAAAGTTCAGCATTCAGTCTCAGCATGTTATAAACTTGGTCATTACATTCAGTTTAGCTATGTTCAGTACATTCAGTATCCTTATCATGTTCAGATCATATATTTGCTTAATTGCTTGTTCAATTATGTTATTATTTAGTTGCATTCTATCCTGCATGCTCAGTTCCTTTCAAGTACTGACGCATACTCTGTTCTACATTTTCTCGTGATGTAGGTTCAGGTCCTCAGTAGTCAGATCACGCATAGATTGGTTCCTGATCTTCAGTTCAGCAACATCAGTGGTGAGTCCTCATTCTTCGAGGACTAGTGACATGATTGTTTTCTTGCTTTTAGCTTTAGTTACAGTTTTGCTAGATCTAGCTGGGGCATGTCCCAGCATTTCTAGTCAGTAGAGGTTTTATTTCAGACATAGTTAGTTTCATCTTTAGTCTTAGAGTTTGACTTTTCTTTTGTATTCAAACTCTCAGTTATCTTTATTCAAATTTAGTATATGGGTATTCCCCATCATTTTCAGATTATTTCAAGATTTAGCTTCCGCTTAGTTAATATTATTTCAGTTTATCTTTAGTATGGTTATGATTATGTTAGCAGGGTTAGTTTGGGGTCACTCGTGATCCTAGGTCCCGTGTTACGTGCAGGGGGTAGTCTCGGGGCGTGACATTACATATCGAAAACCAAACCAAAATATCAAAAAATACAAATATATATACCGAATACCGAACCAAAAACTAAAATACCAAACCTGAAATATTGAAATAATTCAGTTCCATTCAGTTTTTTGGTTTTTCGGTGTTTATGATCAGCCCTACACACTCTTACTATACTAGGGCTTTTAGCTTTCACTGAAAAGAAGTCATCACTTTCAGCTAGCTTTTTTCCTTAACCCTAATCAATGAATGATAGGTCGGCTTAGGATAATTGAAAACGCATGAATTGGAGGCAGGTCAGGGGCCGGCGGGCACGCTAAAATAATCTAGGATGAATCTCCCCGATGGTTAGAAATAGAAAAAGTAAATACGATTTTCAATACTTTGCTTATGTACAACAACAAAGTACCAAACATTCTAATTGATTAGATCAATATCAAGACGCTCGATGAAGGAGGTAAGATTTGAATTTTTTTTATAATTGTAGAGGCACAACCAACAATATTTTTGTGAGGCTTCCATTCTACTTTTGGCACTTGGATAGTGAACCTTTTTTTTTGTTTTTACCTTTTTACCTTTTTACCATTCTTCTTCCACTCACTCTTCTTTTCTTTCATTTTCTTTTTCTTTTTACTCCTAAAAAATATCCAACTCAACCATATAATTAATAAACATGTTAATAAATATTTTTGGTCAAAATTACCGAAAAATGTTCTTATGACTGAATATTAAAAATAATTTATCATTCAATTTTATTTTATTTTTAATCTAAATACCCAATCAAGTTTATTAACCAAAAATAAAACAGTAGTACATCAACCAAACACAAAAGTGGTTCGAGTCCAAAAATAAAAAGAGAAAAGAAGAAATACCTATAGCACTAATTAGAAAACAAAAAAAGGAAATAATCAAGTACAATAGAAAGGCAAGAGTTTCAAGAGGTTTCCAAAATCCCATTTCAAGTCATCATCTTTGAATAGCCACATTGAAGCTCTGTATCCATGGCTTCCTCGACACTACCATACTCGTCCGACCTTCATATTCTACAAACAATATCATGTCCGGCTTGTAATCACTTGAACGCCAAAAATCTCATTGGTATTATGATTCGTTACCAATGAAGACTTCTTCCACATGAATGTGGTAGGTCTTTGCTGGAATGAAAGGTATTTGATTGTGAACTTCGCCCTCAAAAGGAATGAAATGAGATAGCCACTGATTTGACAAAATATGATGACCTACTACGCCTTTTACCTTATTTTCCAACTTTAATTTTATCTTGTCAATAGATTGAACCCCAAAGGGGTTAATAACACTGTTTAAAAAGATGAAATTCCAGCTGAAATAATTATGTAGCTTACCGATTGAAGCATATCATCTATACTATTGAGTGTTGTTTGCTCAATATCATAGCATCCTGTAACATGTGTTCTGTATTCTCCTAATTCAAAGATTCTGCATGTTGTCCATTTCCAATTGAATGATTGTTTGTACTGATGAGTTGGGGATTTAGACTCATTTGGGGCTTCTTATTCAGAGATTTAATGTCCTCAATCCCTATTTTGTGCTCTAAACTGATGTTTAAATGCTAATTTACAACAAAGAAGGCAAAAGAGCAAGGCAAGGACATTACCGGGCAAAAAAGAGTAAAGAAGGATGAAAAAGTTAAAGAAAAGCAAGGTTGATGCTCGCCAAAGCCACTCGGTGAATCACCGAGTGGCTCTTCAGGTTGCCAAAAGTTACCGCAAGCCAACGCATGGACAAAGCCAACTCGGTGAGGAAACTGGAGTTCGGCGACACGCTGACTGGATCGACAATAGAGACTGAGCCCGCCTAAAGTTACAGAGTAATTGGTGAAAAGGTAAGACAAAAATGTGAGAAGAAGGAGTACTTGGCTCATCACCGACCTAGTTGGCGATGCCCGACTTATTTCACCAAATGGCTCCGAAGCTAAAAATCTGGAAACGTATAAATGCAATTTTCAAAAGAAGAAACAGGAGTTTTGAAGTTTTTGAGAGTTCCCATATTGTCTAGCTTTGGGTTTTTGATCCCTAACACTATTCTCTAAGTTTTTGAGTAGAGATTTAGGGTTTATTGGATTTTGAATTCAATTCAAGCATTTTGAAGACTTGTGGATTGCTACCCAAGCTAATGGAAAACATAGTTGGTAACTATTTCTTGTTCTTTATCATATGTGGCTAAAATTCCATTATTGGGATGTGATTATGTGATTGAATGCTTCAATTAGCTTATGGGTGTTAGTATTTAATAATTTTGATGTTGACTTGAAGTGGGTTCAATTAGTAGTTGAGTTTTAATTGATGAATTGTAGTTGCAAATACAATTCTAGCCTAGTATTCTAAGCTTGCTTGAGAAAGCAGTTTTAGAGTTAAAACTATTAATTGATGATTATAGTGATTGGGTTATTATAGATTTATCTTGAGAAAGTGGATCTAAATTCAATCCTACCAATCAAGCTTGAAAGAGTAGATTAATTGAGGTATTGGGTTGTTTATATGTGCTATGCTTGTCGAGGTTCGAGAGAACTCGCTTGATTCGTAATAGTTGATCGAGAAATGACTACTACACCTAAAGCCTAGCCTACCCACTAAGATTCAGCGATTTTTAGTAAATAATAATCTTCCATATAGCGAAATTGGCATTCAATCGATCATACTCCCAAGGATCCCTCTCTTTGTTTACCCTCGTGTGTTCATAGTTGTTAATTGTTCACTCTAATCCCCTCAATTGACATTAATTTTCAAACCCCTGCCATTTAATTTAATTGTTTCAAAAATGTCTAGTTATACAATCGATTAGAACACTCCTTTCACTTCATAATCAAATTTTCTACCGTATCACTCCCTGTGGGATCGACCCCAACCCTTTATTGGGTTTATACTGGATTACGACTGCCTACACTTAGAATCAGATGAAGTGTAGTTGAGCGTTATCATGTACAGATTGAATTATATCATCTATACATTTAAGTGTTGTTTCCTCAATATCATAGCATCATGTAACCTGTGTTCAGTATTCTCCTAATTCACAGATTCTGCATGTTTTCTATTTTCAATTGAATGATTGTTTGTACTGATTGAAGTATACCATTTGTACTTTTAAGTGTTGTTTGCTCAATATCATAGCATCATGTAACATGTGTTATGTATTCTCCTTATTTTTAGATTCAACATGTTGTTTATTTCCAGTTGAATGATTGCTTGTACCTATTGAGGTGCTTCACTTATGTTATAGAATTGTTTCTTGTTTGTACCTACAAAATCAAAAAGCAATGTTAGCAAAATAAATCTGCTACTGAATTCTCTTCTCGATATGAATGTATCACTTCCACTTTTATTTACATCATCAGTCCCTTAATGTTGCCTACAACCGGAGATATTAACCAAGGGGCCTCCCAACTTCCACATAGTATTTTCTAAGCCATTAACGAATTTGTTTCAATGATGATGGGTATTAAGTTGTGTTCAACACAGTAGTCTATACCCATTCTAATAGCTTTTATTTCCACTTCAATAACTGAGACATTCTCCATCACCCGTGATTCAACATATATCATCTTCCCATTTTAATCTCTTATCAGTATTGCATTTGAATTTACCCATAGGAGGGTGTAGCCATCTCACAATCTTGGTTTGAATCAGTAGAGTACACCCTTCCAAAAACTTCACAATCAATGGCCTACTCATTGGGATGTCTTTTAACCATGGGTATCTGTACCCGATATGCCCAAATTATACCTCCCAAAAGAAGTATAAGCGGTCGTTGTCAAATAAGGAATCTAACTTTTAGGTTAGGTTCGGTCTCATGTGGAATATGGTTCAGACTTAGGCTACTTACGATTATCTACGTTTAGTCAAATGATTTCCGAGAAAAATAACAAGGGTTTATTTTTAAATAGAATAACAGTTTGTTGATTTGTATCACTCAGTAACAAGTAAATAGGATTTGCGGTTTGAGATATCAATATGAGATGAAAACTAGGGCATAAGTGTTCCTCATAAGCTCTTAACGCAGTATTCCTAATAATAGTAACTCGATCCTAGTGTTAACATGCAAGGTTGATAAGTTAGGTATACCTAAGTGATTGGTCCTCCAAATAGGAAATTTCACCACGCAACTTGGTTCGTCTACGGGTGTATGCTTTACTAACCCATACCTTTAACCTCGGATTATCCCTCGCATCACAATGGCTAAGGTCAAACTATTAGATAGCGGCTAAACTCAACTAAATCTCCGTTGTTCAATCCTTTTGTCATCCATTACTTCCTTGGTTCGATAAGTAGGAATAAGATGAGTTCTAACATTACACACCGGTAGAATGCATTCTAAATGAAAGGATTAACAATACATGCTTACAGTATTCTCGAATTACTTATTTATTATTCATACATTGTTAATTGCTCATGGTTCACACCACCCTAATTATGGATTTAACTACTCATGCTTGAGAATTCACAATTCATATTAGGGTTAATAAGACAAATCATGAACTTACAATCAAAATAGATTAATACCAAAATCTAGAATTGAAACTCAAAAGCAAATTACATAAAACGAACTTCAAGAATTAAATTGCTTAAGTGTTTGTAAAATAATCCCAAAAGTCAAGAACAATAGTCTCCAAAAAGGTCTAGCCCTTATAAAACGTAAATTACAATTTCTATTTATAGTACTTAAGTCCTAAACCAAGTAGGAAATGAAAATAAGGAAAATCCAGTTTTAGTAGTTTTCGATCGACGGTTGCCAACGATGGATCGTGGATCAACCAACGGTCCATGGGTCACCTCTGTGGTTCAGCAGTTGGCAAAATTCTTGGTCTTCTCATTCAATGGTTGCCACCTATGGTTCGTAGATCCATTCACGATCCATCTTGCACGTCTGTGGTTCAAGTACTGGAACTCAACTTTCTGAATCAAACGACGACACCCATCGATGGTCTATCACTCAAGCTACGGGGTGTTGGTTGCCTTCGTGGTTCCACACTTAGGTCAGACTTCCTTAAACCACTGACCCACGGCTTCCACCTACGGCTCGTCAACTGAGTGACAGCTCGTGGGTGAGCTCGTAGGTTGCCGAACTCTTGTTGTTTCAACTACATTCAACGGCAAATGCTTCAAACTGATTTCCTGCAAAATGAGACCAAACACCATCATATCTAATAACAAAAATGCCTAAGATGCACACAAATTTCAAGTATTGTCACAACCCAGGAGTACCCCGTAGATGTGACACGGCGTAGAAGACTCTGAAAAGCCTCATACAAGCCTCTTAGCATATCATGACAAAAGATAATATGAAATGGTATGGAAATTTAAAACTTTTTCTTTTACAATCAAAATCTTTTATAAAAACAAGCGGAAGTCTACACTTTGTCTGAAACCATCTATAACCATTAAGACTAAAACTTTGGGACACAGCCCATACAAAAGCTCTAAACATAAAATGAAAGACTTAAAGGACATAATGGTCAAGCCTCGAATGCTATGCGGACTTACCAAACTTCTTCTTCTTGATATACTATGAGCCACGAGGATGGAAGTCAATATCTCCAAACCCTACACTTTGGGGAAAATTTAGAAAATATGGGTTAGCACAAAAATGCACTAAGTATGATAGCCATGCATAAAAACCTTTAAAACATGCTAAAAAGGACATTGTAGTTGAAAAGCATGCACTTTACTAGGTTTGACAACCATCATGCACTTTAGTGTGAAAGCATAAGTCATAAACATATTCAACATATAAATCATCATAGCATAATAGAACCATCTCATAAGTAACCCTAAGTTATACTTGTGCAATTCATAGATAAGATCCCATAATCCCATCTATACTAAGTACCACTTTTAGGCCACCTTAATCATATTTACCATTCTTTGATATCATCCTTAGTTAATACTCATAGACAAGGAACATTCACATTTAATAAGTCATGTCAAGGAAAGCAACTCATAGCAACAATCCAAGTTAAGCATTCATCATTTCATAAGTCATTATACATTGAGGAACACACCATAACTACTCTCAAAGCCTACTTGTGCAATGCATGGATGAAGTCCCATACTCCCACCCACACTTTATAGAGCTTCTTGAGTAACCATAGTACATAACTCATATTCTTGTTCATAGTGGTAATTAGCCTTAACCGACATAGACCATGTGAGCTTAACATGGAATCTGGTGTCATACCCCACACCGAAAAGAGGTGTCCTACTTGCCTAAGGTAGAACTAAAATGTATTAACTTTTAGGTGGATCAAATAGCTAAATAATCTAGGGGGTATGTAGTTTATGGGATAATGAGATTGCTTCAAGAAACCCCAACCTTACTTAACGAGGGAGCTTCCATCTCCTGAGATTACCTTTAGAAACCCGACCTTACTTAACGGGAGAGCCTCTATCTCATTTTCATTATCCACTCGGTGCTAAGAATAATTCCCATGGAGTATTTTGTTGAATCCTAACTTGTTTCATTAGGATAGCTCATTAGATCATGCGTGAGAATAAACTTTCACAGTCCATGTCTTCATGTTAGATTCAATTTGGTGAAAACTGCCTTTCAACCTAGAATCTTCATTATGTGAGAAAACCTTTCACATCATGTTCATTATGTGTTCATGAGAATAGCCTTTCAATCAACTCAATATATTACCATAATCACGATCATGGACATTTCATGCATAGTCATGTGTAAGGGTGTATATGAGCATAGTCTTTCAACAACACCATAGTTACATCATAATCATGTTCATGCATGTAGTGTGTGTGTGAGATTGTCCTTTCAATGACATAAACAACACTATCATCATCATAGCCACTTCACTCTCAAAGTGTTCATAAAGCATGTACATAATCTCACAATCATGCATAATTCTCATATCTTGCATTCAAGGATCATAGATCACATTAAATCAACACATCTAGAATTCACTACATTAGACATGGATATAATCATAGGTCAAGTAGTTCAATTACTACGTACATAAATTCATGTACTCATATTATAGGTCATGTGGGTAAAGTCATTCCACAATAATGCCATTTACAATTCAACATACATGATAGCTTCCCTCTTAAAGCCTTAACATCATTAGCTCATTTATATCAACTTTTACCCTTAAAGCCCTGGAAATCATCTTCATACTACAAGTCTTACTCTCAAGCAATACCTCATATGGTCATCACATATGCCTAATTCTCAAGATAATCTAACCACATGTTTCATTCTTAACTAATTATAGTCATATCATCATATTAACTCAATCTCAACACTACTAATCACGATTCATCATATATACCTAGATTTCAAGGCATTCTAATCACATTCTTCACTATTAGGTGATTATAGTCATCAATCATTATAGAGGTTCAACTTCAAGCTTTACAAGTCATGGTCCATAATTTATACTATAACCTAATTCAATTCATGTCTACAAGCTCCCATTCTTAAACAATTATTACTTAGGACATCAATTCTAGAAGATCATCTCTAAGTCTTCAATTTCCTTCTTTAAGGCACAAACCCACATTAGTTCAATTTCATCAATTAACCTAGGGTAAGCCATGGAAAACATGTAATGTCATCATAATGACATAACTCAATACTAAATCAATCATAACATTCAATAACTCTATAACATTCTAGTTACATAAATCAATATCCAGACTTTAAGATCCAATTTGGAAGAATGGGGAATTTCATGGATTCTTGAGGAATTCATTATAAAAACAGTAGTAAATCATCAATTTGATCATAACATCAAGGGCTTTGGGAAGTTTTGGGGTTAGGCTTTAGGTCCTACTCAAGGGCCCTTGGTTGGTTCTTGGGGAGTCGTACCTTGACGTTTACCCCCTAAACCCCTCATCCTAAGTACAAGAAGCCATTTCACAATTCTAACCCTCACATTAAACTCTAAAACTCTCACGTAAGGCTCTAGTTTCACCTACTAGTTTCTGGGGTGTTGCAAGTATAATGCATTAAAAATATCGTAAACTCATGGTACATCAGTACCTAGTAAACAAATAGACATTTCTAAGAATCTCCAATATCATGCTTTGTCTAGACATACTACCACCATGCTAGATCACATTCCTTCTCTTTCAAATTTGACATATTATAAAAGCAAAAACTGCATTAAATATTGGTTTTAATTTAGTAGCACATTCATCCTTCCACCATTCCTCCAATGTCTGTTTGAGTTGTACTACATGAAAATGCAGACCTGTTGCCTAATTGAACAACCTCCAAATATGATATGATTCAAGACATTCAATAAATGTACAAATGTCTCTTGTTCATTACTATTACAGCAACAACATATCTCAGAGTTAGTAATGACCGGTTTCATCCAGGCCAAGGGTCTTCTCATGCGCCCCATAGGGGGTTTGCCAATGACGTTCCAAGGGCCCAAGGTGTTGATGGTATGGGTCCTATTGATGTATGTCTGAAGTGTGGTAAGGGCCATGGTGGCCCGTGCTTGAGAAATACCGGTGCTTGCTACAGTTGTGGGGAAATGGGGCACAAGGCAATGGATTGTTCTCGAAATCGCAACAAGGGTAAGGAGGTCCGTCGACAAGGTGTCAATGCGGTTCCTTTGGGGAGAGGGGGCCGAGAAGATGGTGCCCCAAGGCACAATCGATTTTATGCTTTGCATAGGAGGCAAGGGGTCGATGAAGTCCCCAACGTCGTTACCGGTATGTTGAAAATCTTTGACTTTGATGTATATGCATTAATTGATCCGGGTGCCTCTCTTTCTTTTGTCACCCCCTTTGTTGCCAAAAAGTTTCATGTTGAGCCCGACTTGTTGCGTGAGTCATATAAGGTGTCTACTCCTATTGGTGTATATATTGTTGCTAGGAAGGTCAATAGAAATTGTCCTATTTGCATCTTGCATAAAAGATTGCATTGTGATCTTGTTGAGTTGAAC